>NC_061082.1:18264345-18471712 GCF_021917145.1 Hypomesus transpacificus | reverse complement strand
TGGAGATGGCGATCCCACAGAAGGGCAGGTACATCTGCAGCACCTGTGGAAACAATTGAGGCTGGTCAGCACCGCAGCCTTGACCTCAATTTGACCTCCCAGCCTCCCAACCTCCCAGACCCCCAGCCTCCCAGCCTCCCAGACCCCCAACCTCCCAGCCTCCCAGACCCCCAGCCTCCCAGCCTCCCAGACCCCCAACCTCCCAGACCCCCAGCCTCCCAGACCCCCGGCCTCCCAGACCCCCAACCTCCCAGACCCCCAACCTCCCAGACCCCCAGACTTCCAGAACCCCAGCCTCACAGCTTCCCAGACCCCCAGCCTCCCAGACCCCCAGCCTCCAAGCTTCCCAGTCTCCCAGTGACTCCACTGCCCTCACCCTCCCTGCCTCTAAGCCCCGAGCAGGAACAAAGGAGACAGGATTCTCAGGCAGCCACAGACGCTTAGCACATAGATTGAAAAGAACAAAGTTGCTGCTCAATAGTCCAAGGTCCGCCTGGAGGATGAGGACGAGCGAGTCTGAGAGAGAGAACAACAGAATAATAGAGACTAGCTGCTTCTCTGTCATGTCCTCTCGGTTACTGCAGAGCAGAGGAACAGGTCCAGTCATGAGCTGCTCTACCTCAGGGCTTACCTATGTCACTGCAGCGTGTATACCTACAGCTGTCTTTCAAATACCATGAATAGTTAATAGGCCACGTCATTCTCCAGTGAACGGCAACATAATGTGTAGATGTGTACATTCTTCTACACCACGCTTGGAAAGCTTTTTTTTCTGCCGCGGTTTACTTGACAATTCAAAGAAATCGATCCAGTTGACATTTTACTGGTTGACTGAGTGGTTCAGGCCACGATCCCTTCAGGCGATGACTTCATTTCCATGAGCGGTTTGGTGCTATTTCCCCTGGTCCTCTTTCCTGACTATGTAAACAAACAGGCCCAGGCTGGGTCACAGACACAGCACTCGCAGCGTATTTCTTGATGACTGGAGTTAATTAGCGTGTTCTGACTCTAATCAGCAGTGTTTTCTGCCAGATATTGTAGGACCAGCATCTCTCCTGTCACGCAGTTCCCTGAGGCTGTGCCTGACACGCTGGTGTGCACTTAGTACCTGAGGCTGAGCCTGACACGCTGGTGTGGCCTCAGTACCAGAGGCTGTGCCTGACACGCTGGTGTGGCCTCAGTACCTGAGGCTGTGTCTGACACGCTGGTGTGCCCTCAGTACCTGAGGCTGAACCTGACACGCTGATGTGCCCTCAGTACCTGAGGCTGTGTCTGACACGCTGCTGTGCCCTCAGTACCTGAGGCTGAGCCTGACACGCTGATGTGCCCTCAGTACCTGAGGCTGTGTCTGACACGCTGGTGTGCCCTCAGTACCTGAGGCTGTGTCTGACACGCTGGTGTGCCCTCAGTACCTGAGGCTGAGCCTGACACGCTGATGTGCCCTCAGTACCTGAGGCTGTGTCTGACACGCTGGTGTGCCCTCAGTACCTGAGGCTGTGTCTGACACGCTGGTGTGCCCTCAGTACCTGAGGCTGAGCCTGACACGCTGATGTGCCCTCAGTACCTGTGCCTAACACGCTGGTGTGCCCTCAGTACCACTGGTTATATACAAGTCCGATGTTCCTGGCCCATTTGACCCTACGTAGCAAACACTACATCATTAGACGTTTTTAAGACTAATATTCATGTATCCATTTATTTATTTTATACAAAGCGACTGGTGTAGCACACAGTCAAGAACCAAAAGTGCACAGTTAAAACTGCATGCCAGTGGTTGGTGTGGAACAATTGCGATCTGTATCTGTATTTATTTTTTACCAATAATCGATCAAACCGCTCTTCTCCCTCCAAACTGAGTCGTACTGTTGAGATACTGTTTTATGCATCTGTCAGGCTGCCGATCTCTCTATGGGATCTGTACAGCAGACCTGATGAAGACAAGCCATCAGCCAACATGAAAGATCCTCTTTCAGTTGATTATTAATGTGGTCGTACAATGAGGATATAATCCTCCTCCTCTTCACCACTTCTAAAGCTCAGGGTGAACGGACAACTAGACACAACTGGTGTAATGCTGTAAGTCTTCATGTTTGTGTCACTGTCGTTCAGATTCTCCGTTCAACTTCTTGTCAACATGTTTTCGCTGGGGCTTGGCCAGACATCGCTTCCTCAGTTTAAGTTCCATATCTGCCCAAGGGGAAGTTGGTTGCTCTATGAACAGTCAACTGTACATGGTTTGGACACTCAACTCCATTGGTGGGCAATTACAAACCCATTCCACAATCCCTTTCATCCTGAGTCATTGATCTCACCGGACCGTGTACAGTGTAATACCATGTGCACGAGAGGATAAAGGTGACCCTCCACAGCAGGTCGTCCCGACTCACATTTTCGATTATCGAGCGGCGCTTTCACACAAAGATGGACGGAACTTAGATGTTATTACTGTAACATGCCCATACATGTCTCCACTGGCCTCCGCGGTGGTAATGATCGTGCAGGGTGGTGGTTGAGGCTCTCAATAAAGCTGGGACAATCCCATTCATTAGCAGGCTGGACTTAGAGGACCCAGCTATAGATCTGTCTGTGGAGGTAAGGGGGAACCAGGTCGAATAGGGCTCGCTCTAATTAGATTCTGTCAGGTGGGTCATTATACAGGACCGCATTGCAAATAAAAACGCTTCTGCCTAGAGACCCTGGGATTGACCAATAAAGAGAGGTTTAGCAGTGAAACTAACTGACCCAGGAAAGGGAGGGGGGGAGAGTCTTAACAGCAGGCAGTGTCTTTCATACCCTGTACTTCATCGCTCATATCCATAATACAAAGATCACTATCCTAAAGGTTTATGACATTGTTTGTGTTGGAGAGAGTTAGGCTCCAGTTTTACTGTAGCTCTACTTGCGAATGCATTTTCTTTGGTTAGCGGAGCCAGCTAATGCTCTACTGATTGGGCTGATGTGATGGTTGTGGTCTCCGGAGCTCTGGGTTGTGTCGTGGGAGCACTGTGACTGTCCCAGCACTGTGACCGTCCCAGCACTGTGACCGTCCCAGCACTGTGACCGTCCCAGCACTGTGACTGTCCCTGAACCGTATGTGAAGCACTCTCCAGTTTCCCTGGTGTCGCGCGGGTCCCTCTGGCTCGCGTCAGCAACGCAAAGCTTTTTCAGATGCATTTATCCCATGATTGCTCCTTATGGAAGTGACATCAAATATTAATACCAGAGGAATCCACACCGAGGTACAATTTCACAATGCAGCTAGCTCTTTGTTATTCAATTAGCTCATGAATAATTCCAGACGGTTCCCAGATCAGGTGGAAATGAATGATCCGCTTTCCTCTTTGTCCTGTGTTTTTTTTCCCTCTGAACGCAGGCAGGAAGAGTGTTAGTAGAGTTCATTGACGGTGATGTGGAAGGGGAGAGACTGTCCCATGGCCTACTCTCCCTGAACACTTGAAGAGCACAGTGTCTCTCTCTTCATTTCAGCAACTGAACGGGTTCAAGCTAGCTTTCAAGCGCCACAACAGGACAATGGCCACACGCATGTCCATGAGCAAGGCAGCACACGCATGTCCATGAGCAAGGCAGCACACGCATGTCCATGAGCAAGGCAGCACACGCATGTCCATGAGCAAGGCAGCACAATTCAGAAGAAGGCGGCTACTACATCAAGTAAACAACAAACGGCATACTATATGAAACTCACATATTATCGTCATCATTTACCATAGTAAAAACTGTGCATCTCAGCTTGCAGGAACACAATAAATACCACAGTTGCAATGGATTGTATTAGTGCAATAATACCAGGATCGATGCGAGAATTTCTGCACATATGTCGCCCCCCAGACCTACTCTCCAGAGGTGCTGAGGCTATAAAGTGCTCTGGTTCTTTATAGACCTTAATTCCTCTAAATGAATGAGAGCTTTTAAACGCTAGTGACTCCTTTGTGTGTTTCCTGTGTTCTCCAGACCTCGACAGCCACGAGAGCCCTCGCCTCTGTAAAAACAAATGCCCCATCGTGGAGACGAGGGTGCGATAACAGGGCAGACAGCTTTATCAGTTCTAAACCTGGGGGGTGTTGTTGTCTGGCGTCATCAGACGCTCCCCGGTTCCGTGCCACGACGGAGGGGAGGGGGGGGGGGGCGTGTTTGGGGTGGTTTCAAAAGCGGAAAGCCACGCAACAGGCCTCCCTTCCGCGTCGCTCAGTTCGTACGTCGGGGAGCTTCTCAAAATGGAGGACGTCGGATCTCAGGTCACTAGGCTGACCTCGACCACAAAGTCCTGACGATCTGAGGGCGACAGGGAGGATGGAGGGCACCGACAGCACCCTTGCTGAAAGGTTACAGGCCCTAGCCCTTCATAACGATCCTCGTTTCAAGCCCAAATTGCCACTAATGACTTCGATTTCCTCCAAGGGGCTGCTCCATGGGCAGAGAGCCACAGTACATCATTTCAGTTCAACATGAGTGCAGCCCATCAAAAGGAGAGAGCACCATTTTCCTTCCTCACGTGACTCTAGCTGTCACGTGTCACTGTCCTTCCTTGGGGTCCCCTTTCAAAGCCGTCGCTGGCAACAGCCCTGACACCCTCACGCCACACCAGACAGCTCCGAAGACTTCATCGTCCCCTTGATTTAGATTTCAGAGGAGTTGGGGCTCTTTAATAGGTGAGAGCCTCTTCCCCAGTGAGGGCGGTCGACATTGTAGGAACATGGCCCTCTCCAGTGTCATCAGCAGTTCTAAAGGGCTGGATGGCACAGCTCTGTGACTGAGACAATGAGGATCATTACTGTTATGGCAGCAAGGGGATGGTACGCCGTGCTTCTGTCTGGCTTGTTGTCTCGTTACCTTACATGGCATTAACCAAATGTTCCAGTAGTGTCTCTGATCTCATTTCATATCCAACTAAGGAGTTGAATCCTCCGTCGCCTAGTGTCGTCCAGGGCACCAGCGGACCACAGACACCTGTCTGAATGTTGTGTTCTGTTCCAATCTTAAATCATTAACTCCACAAGGCATTTTTTGTTCTTTCTCGTCTCTCTCTCTCTCTCTCTCTCTCTCTCTCTCTGTCTACTCCCCCTTTCTTCTTCTTTCTCTCTCGCTCTCGCTCTCTCTCTCTTTCTCTGTCTCTGTCTCTCTCTATGTCTCTCTCTCTCTCTTTCTCTGTCTCTTTCTCTGTCTCTCTCTCTCTCTGTATTCATGCTAGGAAATTGTGTGAAACTGGTTGTCACATTGTTGCTTCAACTCAATTTAGCAGGAGATTTGGCACCGTGGGGACAGAAATGAGGTAAGAGGAGAGGGGACTGTTTAATATTCTCACACAAGTGCTGCGACGGTTTTAATCAAGACACTGGTACGTAACAAACTTTTACTGGCCTATTGAGAACATCAATAATGACATTATAAACATCCATCTTCGTTAACTACTATCATGAGCTGCAATAAAAAGAAACTAAACAGAAATAATGATGTAGGGACTACTTCATGAGGTCAATATATGTAGATATTGGGTATATTGTTCAAATAATGATAATGAAAAAATACAATTATGCTTGAGTTAAGCCATTAACCTGCTCCCTTCAGAAATCCAATCCTGAAGGGAATCAACATAACACAATTTACTGAGCATGGCATTTAAGAACAGATTTGTATAATGTATTTAACTATTCCATCAGGGAACAGTATCCTGTAGAGAAAATAATTTAGTTTGTTTTGATGTGTCCCACCAACAGATGCTCAACAGCAACAAACCAACCAGGGGGCTTTGCAGTGTGTGAACCAATACAACAGGCATCCTGCTTATCAAAGATATCACTCCTAATGGTGATCTTTAGATACATGTCTTTGTGGAAATACATGTGGAACACAATGTAGCACCGCGCTCACGACTGTGCAAGATCCCAGCTTAGCATTTCATGACTAATTCAGCTGTAGCCATCTCAAGAATTAGTGGGATGCTAATGCAATGTGAAAAATGCTGAAACCACACAGATGAACAAGTGCGCCATTTCTATTCATTACATCCAGTGGGACGGGTTTGAAGCTAGTAAGGAACCGCTTTGAGTCTACCTGCAGCTCAACATTTAGTCTAACCAGACAAAGTCATATATGGGTGAAATGTTGGGGGTCAAATGGCTGAGCGGTGAGGGAGTCGGGCTATTAATCAGAAGGTTGTTGGTTCGATTCACGGCCGCGCCAAATGACGTTGTGTCCTTGGGCAAGGCAATTCACCCTACTTGCCTCGGGGGGAATGTCCGTGTACTGACTGTAAGTCGCTCTGGATAAAAGCGTCTGCTAAATGACTAAATGTTGATGTTGAAAAGATTTATTCTCCATGTTGCTTCCGAGCCCATAAGGGCTTAGAGACACGTTGATGACACAAGACGACGTGGGGCTGGAGATCTGCCCCTACACGGCACAACTTCCACCCACGTCACAGGGACGTCTCCATGGTAGGGTTGGAAGTGGACCAGCACAGTATGGCTCACTACGCTTGTGGCAGACCGTGGAGGCGCTCAACTGCTGACACTGCCAAACAACAGCTCATTAGGAAGCAACAGATTCCATCAGGAGCTACATACGGCTACGGCTTTGTGTTGTCATCCACACAGACAGGCTTGCGTCTCTGTCTATGTTGTGTTGTCATCCACACAAACAGGCTTGTGTCTCTGTTTATGTTTTGTTGTCCTCCACACAAACAGGCTTGTGTCTCTGTCTATGTTGTGTTGTCGTCATCCACAGACAGGCTTGTGTCTCTGTCTATGTTGTGTTGTCGTCATCCACAGACAGGCTTGTGTCTCTGTCTATGTTGTGTTGTCGTCATCCACAGACAGGCTTGTGTCTCTGTCTATGTTGTGTTGTCGTCACCCACAGGCAGGCTTGTGTTTCTGTCTATGTTGTGTTGTCGTCACCCACAGACAGGCTTGTGTTTCTGTCTATGTTGTGTTGTCGTCATCCACAGACAGGCTTGCGTCTCTGTCTATGTTGGCAAATGTCTTTGCTTCGTCACAGGCTCATTTACAGCTTGAACTGATTCAACATTGCGATCCTTAATGTGTCAACACACGAGCGCAGTATCTCAGTGTTGCCTCTCGCTGGGTAATACTGGCAACGCAGCAGCAGCCAGAACACTCTTCTCTGAATGAAGCCCACGCACACCACCACAGTGTCGTCTCCTGTGGTTTTTCTGAGATTACTTCTTTACTTGTATTTAGGTAAAGCGATCAGTTATGGACTTCCTTCACGCGAAACGAATTGGTTTGAATGTACATTTGCAGCAATTGGCTTTGTAGTCCATTCACAGGATCACTTCCGCAGTAAAATGAGTGATATATGAGCGGGATTTATTCGGTTGCCTGACCTGCCTTCCTGGCTGAATCTTTGCTATGGTAACACATATAGAACTGAAATAACCATACAGTAGCCATACAAAAACCATACAACGGTGCAGTCCATTTTTGTGAATGGACAACCATGCAATCACATGACATAGCAAAAAGCACATTTCTGAAAAGTGATATTTTCTGGGGCTAAAATGATCAATTTCTAAAAACATAAAGATTTAAATTCCACTGCCAGAATCATTTCCTCCAGAAATTAACGAGAGCACCTCAATCAAATGGGTCGACACTTTTGTGGCCTTGGTGGTTTTAACTATTTTTCATTTCAAGTGATTCACGGATGAGAACGAGCTAACGATCTCTGCAATATAAGTGGGCTTATTACACAGAGCAGTTATTGCTTTGCATGGTTTTCTCCCTCAGTGAGCTAATTGTCTCTGGAATCCCATAAAGAGGAGGTGGGCTGTTCCATCAGAGAAGAATACCTCGTTTACCATAAAACCAAAATCAGACTATTTCCAACACTGCACCATTCTAGGTGTTATCCACAGTCAACAGCTAGTAAGTCAACAATACGGGAGGTGCCCAGTGAGAACAGTTCAAACCTATGTATTGATTATTACTAGCGGAGGGAATTCATTAATTTTGTTTTCTGTTTGTTTTGTTTGAGCTTTCTGCTGGTGTTCACCAGTCAGCCTGCAGCTTGTGAGTAGTGAATGCATTCCGAATTCATTTGTACTTTTTGCTTTGTTTTGGATTTGTTGGTTTCATTCGAGCGATTCCCCCTCCAGCGGTAGGCCTACCTTCTCGTCGTCTTCAGTGAAGAGCACTCCTCCAGGGCTCTTGTTAATGGCCTGGGCCACCCCGATGATCTCTCCATCACTGTTGTGGATGGGCATACAGAGGAGGGACTTGGTCTTGTAGCCAGTCAGCTTGTCAATCTCATCGCTGAAGCGACGGTCCTACGATCCCCCAGGTAGGGTTGCAAATAAAAATGTGAGTCACAAGATTTGAAATGAGAGTGGTGATCTATTCAGCTTGGCTGGGATACACCTAACTGTAATAATAGCAGGCGGCCATTTCTAACATGTCTGCAATGAACAATGAAGTCATCTGAAATAAATGTTATTTTTTATAACGGATAGTGTGTCAAAAAAGTCCTGGTTTAGTGTCACGTGTTGCAAGTGAATGTGTGGATGCAGGATAATCATGTTCAGTACAGGCCTCGGGCTCTGTTGCATGTCACTGTCATTTGTGACAGTCAGACAGTTATGGTAGGCGTATATTTCCCAATGGAATTAGCTAGAATTGTTCCTTTTGCTTTACAGTGATCACATTTGTGGAATAAACTGAGCCTATAATCTGGAAAATAGCAAATTAATGTAATAAACCTGACTCTTGAAAGAGGCTAATTATAATTGGTTGTTAAACCGTTTGTATTTGTTTCTGAGTGCAAAAGTAAGTGATTGGCATGTGGGATTTATCTGACAGTGCACTCCAGCTCTTGAACTGAAACAAACGTCACACACACAGACACACACTTAAACACACACCTGATAGGCATCAGGGATGTTGACAGTTTCACCATGCTCAGCGACATATCCAATGATTCCTTTCCCCCATGGGACCTGAACTTCATCAGAGTTAGTCAGAGATGGTAAAACTGTGATACCTGCATGGACGTCGAAGAATTTGGATACCAGGGTTTTCTTATTGGCTGAACCCTCCACTAAGAATAACGAACAGCGGTCGGCATCAACCATAATACATACAAACACCAGGATTTTGTAGCTGAGACTTGTTAAATCCAAGTCGTTAGATATGTCTTTGACTAGTTCCAAGAAAAACTCTCTTTCATTGTGTTCCTTCAGGTAATATTTGAAATCAACAGCTGTGGATGGATACTGAGGAATGTTCACTCGCGATTCGAGGAGAGCGCTCAGGATGTGAGCGGTCGTAGGGGGGAGAGAGCTGGCTTTCCTCAGAAGAGCTCGGCGTCTCATGCTGGTCAGCGGCTCCTGGGCTCTGGAATTGACATGCTCGTCGTATGTTCTGTTACAGTTCATAGCTTTTGATCTGGCGAAAGTTTTCCGCAGTTCCTTCTGCGAGGTCCGCCGATTAAGACCGTCACCTTTGCTCGCCCAGCTGTCCTTGCACACCGTGGTCTTCTCTGGCTCTGCCGGGGTCGCAGCTGGCGTTTTACCTGCCTGGTGATTCTTGATCCATTTTTCCACCATACTATGCTTTCCTTTCCTGTTTAGGTAGTCCTCAAACAATTCAGGATGCTTGTCGAGAAAACTTTCAACGTCAGAAAATACCATGTTCGACACTGCCATGTCTGTTGTTAGGATGGTTCTCGGTGAACCGTATGAACAAAATAACACTAAAAAATGTCATCTAGGCTATAACTATTTACAGAGTGTCAAAAATAAAGAAACCGTGAAGCACAACTTCGATCATTCCAAACGGAACTCCGTGAGACCTCTGCTTAAGAAGCGCACGACGCGAAAAAGGCTGGAGGCATCTTGCGCGACAATATGTCCAAAACCATCTTTGCAGTCTACTGCGATAACTCCATCTGTGGTGTGAACCGAAATGCAAACATGCGAATAGACACACGCTTCATATTACAGAAAGCAACATTGTTACTGAATCACCGATGTGTGAATCTTGTGCGCAAATGACGTTGGCAACGGTTGGTTAGGCTACACTCCACGGTCGACTTCGTCATGTGAATGAATGGATCACTCCAAAAATCTTCTCATAATTCTCAAGAAATCGGCTCCACCGTGCAACTCTTCTTTAACGGGTTTCCCGGTTTATTTGATTGTAACTAAGCTACCTTCCACCCTAACAGCGAAGAAAATGTCCATCATAATAGGAGGTTGCGACCTGGACTGGGTGACTGCCGTCGCTTCCCGAGTAGGCTACTGGATGGATGCGATAGTCTTACCTCACATTGTGGTAGCCAAACAGTGGCCCCTGGTGGAACTGAACGACCGTGTGATAATAGTGTTTTCAAGAGCGACTAACTGTTCATAAATCAAATCCATGGGGGAAACCTCAAGCCATTTACTGGTGTGTCACATTACATTACATGTGTGCATTTAGCAGACGCTTTTAACCAAAGCGACTTCCAAGAGAGAGTTTTATAAAAGTGCATAGGTCACTGATCATAACAACGAAATAGCCCCAAACATTGTGGGTAGCCAAACATGAAGCATACATTGTGACACCAATTAAGTCCCAAAGGGAAGAACAATAAGAGCATGTAGTTAGACAAGTTACAATTAAACAGCAAGAACCTCAAAAGTGCAAGAGTGTACCTGTGGAAAAAGCAAGCAACAATAATATATTTCACAGCGAGTACAATCATTTTAGGACAGTTAAAACAAACCAACAAGTCTCTCAATAAGAGACATTGTGATCCTGGGGGAAACTAACATCAGGTCCAGCCAAGCATTCCTAAGTGCCGTTGTACTCCCGGAACAAGTGCGGCTCGAGCCTTCTCTTGAAGGTGGGGAGACAGTCAGTGTCCCTGATGGAGATGGGGAGAAAGTCAGTGTCCCTGATGGAGGTGGGCAGACAGTCAGTGTCCCTGATGGAGGAGGGGAGCTGATTCCACCATTGGGGGGCCAGACAGGAGAAGAGCTTGTGTTGGGACCGGGCGCTCTTGAGCGGTGGGACCACCAGACGGATGTTAGAAGAAGACCGTAGGTGGCGGGTGGGGGTGTACAGTAGGCTACACTACTGTCCTGAGCAGTAGTGTAGCTTTATGTTCCACTGGTGTCAAGATGTTTGATGATAATAGAAAAGCCCCTCAGACAGATGCCAGGATCCAAGATAACAAATAAGGTTCTGAATGGAACCCTACACTGTTCTTTTGTTTGAGGGTTGTACGTAAAAACATGTATGGAACTGGAGGATATTATATATTCTGGGATTTGCCCAAAACACAAGACATAGACCATTTTTAGGTCTTACATTTATACAATTGATAGTGAAGTTTATGTTTTTTTGCACATTTACAAATGTGCTCAGTTTATTAGTCTATTGTGACTTCATTATCTGTTGACATGCACCTGCTTCATGTTTCTTTCCTATTCGAAGCCTGCAAACTCTATCCACTAGAGGGAGCCACACTCCGCAAACTGCAGCATGAAGTGAACTTTGATTCGAACACTTTCAGTTTGTGTTCATCTTGAAAACGTGTAGAGCAGTGTTTCTTAACCCTGTCCTGAGGGAACCCTTGTCCTGCATGTTTTAGATGTTTCCCTGCTCCAACACACCTGATTTAAATGCATGCTTGTTACCAGGCTTCTACAGAGCTAGATAACGACCCATTTATTTGAATCAGGTGTGTTGGAGCAGGGAAACATCTAAAACATGCAGGACAGGGGTTCCCTGAGGACAGGGTTAAGAAACACTGATGTAGAGGTTGCGTGAAACACGTTGTAATGGATACGGTACTATACAAACATACATACATACAAACTCATGGCACAAATCTAATTTGGATTTAAGAATATTGTGGACTGATATTAGTGATAACTAGTTCGAAAATACTGTGAGGTCGTTTCATAACACCATGTGTAATACTGTTTAATGATGGAGGTTGACCAACAAAACCCAGCACAAATGACAAGTTAATTAGGTTTATTCCACTGAAATGTTAATTTAAGACATATTCCATTTGACATGCAGATACAGTAAGTGAGGTATTGGCTGTTTGGGTCAGATAACCGCAGTCTGGAGCCATGTTTTCTGATTTGGAGTCATCACAGAGCCAATACCACAGAGGTCACCATTTCTGACGGCCGTCAGAATGTGTGATCCCCCCCCCCAAAAAATATTCTGAAATTAAAGGAGACTGTCTTACGAGAACCAGGTGAAGCAAGTGATGAAGATAGTCGGAAGAATGCCGACTGCTATGCCGAGCTGGTAAGGCTAATAGACAATAAAAGCCTATCGCTAATCAGACATGAGGCTGCTTATGATGGCAGGAAAGCCCTACGTATACTCAAAGAACATTATTCAGGGAAGAGCAAGCCACGGATTATAAATATGTACACATCATTAACCAAACTGCGTATGGCAGACAGTGAGACTGTCACTGACTATTTAATAAGAGCAGAGAACATCATTACAGCATTAAGAGAGGCAGGAGAGACCATAAGTGATGGACTGATCGTAGCCATGACGCTAGGTGGACTACCAGACTCGTTCAAGCCGCTAGCCGTCCATGTGACAAAAAATGAAGATAGTGTTACATTTGCAGACTTCAAAAGAAGACTACGAGTCTATGAGGAATCAGAAAAAATGAAAATGACAGAACCAACTACAGACAATGTGATGAAAACATTCACAAGACAGGGCAGAGGCTATAGCAAGCCACACAATAACAGAAAAGAAGAAGATGCCAACATTACTTGCTACAAGTGTGGAATAAAGGGACACAGGGCGAGAACATGATACAGAAAAGTGTGGTGCAATTACTGTAAGAACAATACGCATGCAGAGTCACTTTGTAAGAAAAAGGGGGGACAAGATGGCGTCAGAAAAGTTGCAGCGGAGCAAGATGGCGACCAAGACCACTTCTTCAAGGCCGAATAAGTCAAGAGTGATAGACCACCAGGTAACATGCAAATGAAAGGCATCATGGTGGATGCGGGGGCGACTTCCCACATTGTGAATGACATCAACAAGTTCAAAAGCTTTGACAACTCGTTCCAGTCAGAGACCCACTCAGTGGAGTTAGCAGACGGAAGCAAATGTAGTGGAATAGCACAAAAGAGAGGAACGGCGGTGATACATTTTCTAGACAACGCAGGACGACAACACACAGCGCAGCTACGAGATGCGCTCTACATGCCATCGTACCCACATGACATCTTCTCAGTGGCAAGAGGAACAAATGGAGGAGCGACAATCACTTTCAAAAAGGGGGACAGTCGCATGGTCACCAAGGGTGGTAGCAGGTTTGACATCCATGAGGAGGGAAACTTGTACTACTTACCAACTGTTGAGAAGGATGTTGATCAATGTAAAGGGTGTCATGATATGCAAACGTGGCATGAAATATTGGGTCATTGTATGGTGGCCCTGAAGTGCAAACCACACCCCCTAATATGAGTACATCCCCCAAATGAAAACACCCCCCCCCAATACGAGTCAACTCCCCCCAAATCGGATGACTTGTTCACCTCCCCCCAATACAAAAACACGCTCCCCCAAATGGAAAACGACATTACATTAACTGAAAAAAACACATTGGCGCACATACCCAAACACATACCCAAATACATGTCTTGGTGCACGTAACTCTGTCAGACTATGGCATTTTGTACTTCTGTCGATCAATTTCTTATTTCTTGTTAGTTAGCCTACTGCATCCAATCAGCGCTAAAGTGTAGTACATACCCTTTCCGTTCAGAGTTAATGTAATGTGTTTTTGAGTTACGTTTAAGTTATGTTTAGTTAAGGTTTGTGCTCAGCCACCTGACTCCCACAATTTACATTCCCTGCTGTATGACTATGTTTAGTCTATGTTCTGCACCCCTCTGTCACCAACCGTCTCTGGAGGAGAAGATTCCTCACTGAATTGCTTCTCCCAAGGTTTCTTCCATTTTTTCTCCTCTAGTGAGTTTTTCTGGGAGATTTCCTTGTCTTCCTTGAGGGTTTAGGTTGGTTGGGGGCAGCTCTATGGGTGTATGTGAAGCCCTTTGTGACATTGCTTGTAAAAAAGCTATATAAATACATTTTGATTTGATTTACACATATGCAAGTCAACACACACACACCACACAGTGGTGTACTACATTCTCCTCCACTCACACTTACAAACAGTATATTTACATATACAGTAGCTACACTGATACAAACACATTTACACATATTCACAGTGTACATTCTTTATCTTTTGCTCCATCTCTCTCTCTCCTTCCCGCCAAGATTCAAGATCTCAAGTGTGAGTCAACACACCTTAACCAGGATCAAATCCTTACCCTCTCTCCTCCTCACCCCCTGTCTCCTTTACCTCCTCTCTCCTCTCCTCCTTCCCCTCTCTCCTCCTCACCCCCTGTCTCCTTTACCTCCTCTCTCCTCCTCTCCTCCTCCCCCTCTCTCCTCCTCACCCCCTGTCTCCTTTACCTCCTCTCGCCTCCTCTCCTCCTCCCCCTCTCTCCTCCTCACCCCCTGTCTCCTTTACCTCCTCTCTCCTCTCCTCCTCCCCCTCTCTCCTCCTCACCCCCTGTCTCCTTTACCTCCTCTCGCCTCCTCTCCTCCTCCCCCTCTCTCCTCCTCACCCCCTGTCTCCTTTACCTCCTCTCGCCTCCTCTCCTCCTCCCCCTCTCTCCTCCTCACCCCCTGTCTCCTTTACCTCCTCTCTCCTCTCCTCCTCCCCCTCTCTCCTCCTCACCCCCTGTCTCCTTTACCTCCTCTCTCCTCTCCTCCTCCCCCTCTCTCCTCCTCACCCCCTGTCTCCTTTACCTCCTCTCTCCTCCTCCCCCTCTCTCCTCCTCACCCCCTGTCTCCTTTACCTCCTCTCTCCTCCTCTACTCCTCCCCCTCTCTCCTTTTAACCTCTGCCTTTCTCCCATTCTGTTTGGGCATGCATGCACCCTTACATAAGAAATGTTCAGTAATAAGACTCCAAACAGGATCAACTGGTCCAAAAATAAGTGTGTGTTGGTGTATGTATGTGGGTGTGACACATTCAAATATGTACTGTATGTTCCATGAACAGTACCAATAACAACAGCAGTAAGAGCAGTCTTTAATGTTGGGACCAGATGAGTACAAGGCAGCACTACAGGTGATCAGACGGTCAGCATTACTGTCAGACACACACAGAACCTGCTGGAGCACAGAGAGGAGGCTGATGGTGAAACCAGAGTTTTATAAAGGTCAGTAGAAGATGTTTATTTATATGTTGGAGAGTGAAGGTCAAGGATTTACTGTCAGTCCAGGATAGGTTATGATTAAGTTACAGTTTTTTACAATCGCTATGATTTTTTTTCAATACTTCTGGCAAGTTTCCTAAACTCTTAACGCACCAAGACACCTACGACACACAATTGGCAAAACGGCTAATTTCATGCTCAAAATCACACATTGTAAACTAAACTCAAACACTAATTGTCATAACACAAAAATACACTAAACATTACACCATGTCACACCAAAACACTAACACACGTTCTCTTTCCATAGGAACATTAAGTCATTTAGTGCAGTTTGATAGAGTGGAGTTTGTAGTCTTCTCTGTTGTCTTCTGTTGTCTTATGTCAGTATGAGGTAAATGACTGAGGTACTGAATACATTCTAACTGAGTTTTTTTCATCATAGTGGTGTGTTATAAAAGAGGATATACAGTTAATTTCCCTTCCTCTCTTAAGGTCACAGGTCTACAGGTCTGGCTTAAAAATCCTTCTAATCTGACCCTGAGAAGAGAAGTTCTGACTTTGAGAGAGAGGAGGGGGCACTGCGTCTAAAACAAGTCTTTCTGGGGAACTTGACATGGACACCAAAGCTAGGAGGTAAGATGAGAATCCAGACCTGTTCATGACTGTTCTCCATCTCAGAGCTCAGCAGTGATATTATGACATCATCATTAGTCAGAATAAATGAGAGACTGAAGGTCTGTCTCTGTTGTGTTGAAGCCCAATCCAGCAGGAGACACCAGCCTGTGGTAGGTCTATGGGTGTACCTATCAATTTCAGTGCTGCAGGAGGACCTTATACTGTAATGAGGTAGGTACTGACCTCTGCTGGGATTCAATGTTATGTGATGTCAATGGTGTGAAGAAGCCGTCTGTACTGGGACTCAATATTCCTATATTATAATATATTTGTCTTATAGTTTCCATGTGATTATAGTGATAGTGTTTGAAAGTATTTGGGCCAATATGAATCAATGCAACATTACTTATTCATGTCAGAGCACAACCTGCCAGCCTCAATCCCTACTGTTTATTGGGTGTGCTCAAGCCTTCGGCGAGAGCACAACCATTTTTCTCTCTGATATATATTTGTATCATTATAATTTTTATTTATTTTCCCACCCCTAAGGATGCCTCAATATTTTACAACGGCGTATTAGGGCCGGGTAGGAAAAATGTTAAAAAAGGACCCGGAGGAGGGGTGGGGGTTTAATATTCTGAGTGTTAAGTCGTAAATTTGCGAGATAAAAGTCTGAGATTCTCGGAACTTATAAAGTCACACATTTACGAGAAAAAACTAGTAAATTTGCGTGAAAAAAGTCGGAGATTCTCAGAGTTTATAAAGTCACAATTTGCTAGAAAAAAACTAGTAGTTTGGCGAGAAAAAAACTTGGAGATTCTCCTACAGTCGAAAATATGTATCCGTTGTATTGTAGTTCCTGATGCACAAATGTTATCACCTCATCCAAGTAAGTATGATGTTTCCTTCTGAGTAGGCCCAAATCATGTCAATGTCTTTTCATGGTCAGAATAATGCTTATTACAACCTGGTTATTCTGGGCTAAAATCAGGAGTAGCCTATATTTCCTTATTGCTAAATCCTATTGAAAAGTATAATTCTGACTTTTTTCTCGCAAATTTGTGACTTTATAAACTGGGAGAATGTCCAACTTTTTTCTTGCAAATTTATGATTTTAATCTTGGAATATTACCCCCCTCCTCAGGCTACGATTTTTTTTACCTACTGGCCCTAATACGCTGTCGTAATATTTGGACAACATAGACAACGTTGATGTCAAAGTTCGTCTTGGTAACGCTTGAGTTGCTTGTATTTTTATTTACGTTCCGTTGCATGGTTTAGTTGAAATTACGTTTTAGTGGCGAAAAGTTAAGCTAACGGTGGCTAACTTGCTAGTCACAGTCACTGACATTACTAACATCACTAACGGGGCGTTCACACTGCAGCGTTTTTTACGGCTCTGCACTGCTGGCCTTCCCACAGTGCACCACCCTCGGGGGCGTGTTAGACAGATTAATTCAGAGCTGTAGTTCTTTTAAATCACTGATGTAGTTCGTATAATTTCATGGCAAATGTGCAGACAAATACAACTTTTACACACATTAAGCAAAAATCCAATAAGCTTTCTAGATCTGACATGATCTTATTTACAGCACACAATAGGTTATCTTTTTCCACACTTTTTTTAGGCCGAGTGAAAGATTAAATGCCACCCGCACTATGTAACGGGTCTTTTGCCGGCTGGAAAAAAAGATGCATCAGGCATAAACGTTGACATGTGTAACCTTTTATTATATTACTCGAAATCTCTGTAAATCAATCGCTAGATTATGACTTGCCACTACACATTCACTGTATGGATAGCGAGTGGCTACCAGCCAGCATTTCAGCGTTGAATGTCAATCGTGTGCCGGGTGAGCTAGCTAGACTATGCAGCTAGCACAGAAGAAAGTTACTTCATGTGAAGAAAATGAATTAAAGTACAAAATACACACCAGGGACGCCGACAACCTCAGCAATTCTGCGCCAGGCATCATTCTTTTTGTTTACGTCTATGTAATCGAACAAAGACGTATCATACAATACTGGGTATGAAGACACACATACGATGAGTTGCTCTTCCATCTTGAAATTGTCAAACCTAGAAATGTTTACCATGACCAACAGTTGCTACGTTACAAGAAACAAGAAACCAACCCGATTGGCCATCGCTGGCGTTTTCAGACTCCTCATTTACATAAAGTTGAGAAAATCCAACTTTCGCCGCACCGCTCGCCTTCCCACAATGCCCTACGCGAGCGTCAACGCCCCGCTTGCCTTCCCACAATGCCCTACGCGGGCGTCAACGCCTGGTTTCATTGAATGAATGAATTGTAAGCCGATGCCCCGCTCTGCCCGCCCCGCTGCAGTGTGAACGCACCGTAACGTTGCGAAAACACCTTACATTAATTAACCGTCCGGCACCACCAGCAGAGGGCGCCGGGGGGGGTGCTGTTGAAATATTTTGCCTAGGGCGGCGAAGGTAGGCTACTCGCGCCGGCCCTGTTTATAATCTTAAAGTCCAATGTAGACCTTTGCTTTATCATGTAAAATTTATACTAAAACACAGGGTTAGAACTGCTGACTGTAGATACTAAAACTAAGGGTTAGAGCTGCTGACTGTAGATACTAAAGTACCCCTCATCACATCCCTACTAAAACACAGGGTTAGAGCTGCTGACTGTAGATACTAAAACACAGGGTTAGAGCTGCTGACTGTAGATACTAAAGTACCCCTCATCACATCTCTACTAAACACAGGGTTAGAGCTGCTGACTGCCAGCCTAGCTGACATACAGACCATGTGGTAAAGGTTCACAGTGAGAGATACAGAGTAACAACAGGTCTGGAAACCTGCTAGTCTGACTCTGTTAGGTCTTCCCTCAAACAGCCTCCAGCTCCTTCACGCCCTCTACCTGCAGCTCCTTCACAAACACCCACACAACCCCCCTCTCCTGAACGCAACTCCACTCGTAGAACACACTCACCTGAGTACTAGCACCTGTTGTCCCTTAAGCACTCCCTATTTATGCCTCCCATCTGCCCTTGGTGCTTTGTGAGGTATTGTTGTTAGTGATAGCTTTCGGTACCAAGCTGTGCATTAACCTCTTGTGCTCTTGTGTTTTTGACCAGCCTTTTTGACCTGCCTTGGACCTTGTTTGCCGCTGGATGCCTCTACGTGTACCAAACTCTGCCTGGCCTTATGTTTTGTCTTTTGCCAGCTCCTTTTTGTCCGAGTAATAAAAGTGTGCGTTCTGCGCTTGTAGTCTCATAGAGACTGCAGTAGTCCCAGGGGCGTTATTAGACATAAAGCTCTACTGGGGCACAGGCCCCTATTCATATCCCTTTTTTTCTCCCAAGCTTGCTGCGCACAATCCACTACTCGGCTATAGAAACTCCCCTTGCTTAACCCATAGTTCTGGACGCAAGTTTGATATCAACTTTGGCTGGGACATCAATAGTTAATACCAGCACGCACATTTTTTTCCGCATTGATTTGAGCGCAAATACTGTTTTTTGAGCTTCATGTAATATTGTTTTTATGTTTTAGTCAAAATAAGATGATCAGTAGGCCTATCATTTAAAAACTTTCTTTAGTTTTGTAAAGTTTTCTTAGCCTGCCTCAATTCTGACTTGTGTGCCATACTTTTATGTGCGTGCTGCAGTAGCTATTTGGCAACTGCGGGCATCGGTTTGTGTTTTCGGTTAAACTGCTTTGATTTTACAAGCAATGATTGGGATACGGCATACATTCTTTACGGGATTATTAATCTAAATGAATGCACTGAATAATATATTGTTAAAACTCAAACTTTCGATTTTACTGGGGCACAGCAGATTTATACTGGGGTGCGTGCCCTAGTAAAAAGGGTCTAACAACGCCCCTGAGTAGTCCTCAGTCTCCACAGAGTATTTGTTACAGAATACCTCACCTTACTACCACAAGATGGATGCAGCGGAGCTATACACAACAGGAAGAACGAATTGAGGAACTCCTACAAAACCCTGCGACAACCTCGTCTCCGCTAAGTACTCTGGCACCTTCCTTTAATACATACTGTCACCTGGAGGGGTTGGTATGGACGACGGGAAGATCTCGGCCGTACGTGACTGGACTTAACCCCCGAAGCATCAAGAGGTGCAATGGTTCTTGGGGGTTTGCTAACTATTATTGGCGTTTCATACGCAGTTTCAGTTCCCTCAATTGTGTAACCGGTGTAACTTCTGTGTTCTGTAATAAATGTGACCCGTGGACAACTGTTGCTGAGACGTGATATTTATTTCCTGTGTAAGCACACCAACAGAAACAGTTTGGTGAGTCTCCCTTTTGCTAGCTCCACTCTTGATGCTAGCTATGCTCTCAATAAGAGTCATTGTGATCCTGGAGGAAACTAACATCATTCCTAAGTACCGTTGTACTCCCGGAAAAAGTGCGTCTTGAGCCTTTTCTTGAACGTGGGGAGACAGTCAGTGTCTCTGATGGGTGGGGAGGTGGGGAGTTGATTCCACCATTTGGGGGGCAGACATGAGAAAAGCTTGTGTTGGGACCGGGCGCTCTTGAGCGGAATCCTAGCTGAGATCCCCGGATCGGTCGGGGGGAACGACAGGTACAGCTGTGTGTTGTCAGCTTAGCAGTGGTAGGAGAACCCATGGGAGGTGATGATTGGTCCAAGCAATGTGGTGTACAAGGAGAAGAGGAGGGGTCCAAGGACGGAGCCCTGTGGGACACCAGTGGAGAGCTGGCGAGGGCCTGACGGTTTGCCTCCCCAGGAGACCTGGTAGGATCTTCCCGGTAGGTAGGATGAGATCCACTGGAGGGGACCTTACTTCCTATATCTCAACTTCTATCCTCACCTCCTTATATTTCCCTTCCTACTGTATATTTACCCATATTTCTAATAAGTCAAATCTTGGCTGCACCCATCATTTCTGCTGGCAGCGTCAACTTCAAAACAACTGCATTTCCACATACATGAAGTTGGTTTCTACAGAACACAGGCTGACAGACAGACATCAGCATGAGAATGTGTTTAGAGTTTTGCCAAAAGAGTCTGATTCTGTTCGGTCCTGCCTGACTGAACTGGTGCTAAGCTTCATAACTCTGTCTTCCTCCCCCTTTTCTGTCTTCCTCTCTTTCTCTATTTCCTTTTGTATCTCTACCCCTGCTGTAAGGGAGCCCTACAGACAGTGTGACTCCCCTCAGTCTCACCATGTGTCCATCTCTGGGTTCACTTTGTCTCAAATGTTCTCAGATGAAACAACCTCTCTGGTACCTGAACCGGTCAGGTTAGCTCTGTCATCTGTTACAGGGAGGGACATGTTCACAGCAACTGCATTTCCTCATACATGAACATGGTTTCTACAGGACAGAGGCTGACAGACTGATAGACATCAGACATGAGCAGGAGTGATGAGTGACTGGCTGGGTCTCAGAAAGAAGAGATTCATATCAGTTTAAAAACATTCCATTAGTTTCCGAAAAGAGAGGAGAACACTTTTGTAACCATTTAATAATTGATATACAGGATGTAGCAGACATTGGGGACATAGAGAGAGAGAGAGAGATGAAGAGAGGGATAAGAAAGAGAAATGGTTAGAAAAGGGTGGTGGTCCAATCTCAACTTCTCACCTCCCCTATCTCCCCTCCCCGATCTTTCCTTCTCCCCTCTCCTCCTCACTTCACCTATCTCTCATTCTCCTCTCTACCCCCTTCCTCCTCCCCCCTTCCTTTCTCACCTACTGTTAGATCATGCATGTACCCTAGTAAGTTCTAGTAATGACACTCCAAACAGTGAAGGGTTTATGTTTGCATTTTGAATTTTAAGTAATGTATATACACCACCCTAAGTACAGCTTAAAATAAAACAATCTTTTTCCATGTTTGTTCAATGTAATAATTATTGTATATTTACCCATAATTCTAATAAGTCATGGGACCTACAAATCTTGGCAACACACATTATTTCAGCGTCAAGTTCAAAACAACTGCATTTCCTCATACATTAACTTGGTTTCTACAGAACAGAGGCTGACTGACAGACAGACAACAGCAGAAATGCTGTGTAGCCTACAGCTGAGGAGTGGAGATGCCTCTAGAAGAAGAGATTCATATCAGTTTTCTACCGAGCCCCAGACATGACAGCCGAAGAAAAAAAAAAAAAAATCGTTCCCACGAAATACTAAATCGTTCCCACGAAATGCTAATTCGTTCCCACGAAATAGTAATTCGTTCCCACGAAATAGTCATTCGTGGCCACGAAATACTATTTGGGGGATAACGATGTTGCCTAACTATATAGCGGGCAGTGTGGGGCACATAGGCCTTTAGGCTACCCAGAGCACGCTAAAGGTGCAGTCATGGACAGAGCTGATTTGATTGTATTGTATTTTAGGCTGGTGAATGACCGTTGTAAAGTTGGTTTGAAGTTAGATATTCAACAGATATGCTGACGCCCAGTATTGTGTTATTTCAACCGACCTGCCGCTTCTGGCTGCTTTTGGCTGCCTAAACAACGCGTATGTTTAGGGACCGTCAACAAATTACACTTTCAAAAGTCAATAGCTTCTCAACAACATGAAGGAGCGTCAAAATAATGTTAAACTGTTGAAGTTGTATGCATTCATGCTGCACAGCCTTTATTTTGTTCATTTTCATCTCAAGTTAATTAGAAATGTATTCTTTATTCAATATAAACCTCCAAACTTCAGTAGCTATTTGGTCATGTGACCTATAATCCTCAAATTCATTTCAGAGTGTTCACTGACTATGCGTACAGGTTGCACAGCCTTTAGGTTTTTCATTTCTATCTCACATTAATTAAAGCACATTATTGTGAAACCACCACCTCATACCCCCTTTCCACCAAAGTGAACTGGGAGTTAGTTCGGAGCTGGTGCTAGAGCCAGTTCGGAGCTGGTTCAAGAATGGAGCTTACTAAGAACCGGTTTGCTTTTCCACGGGCGAGAGCCACCACAGAGCCACGTCATTACGTCACTGTATGCGTCTCATATTTCACAGCAACGCTAGCACGGTAGCGCCAAACACAACATCAACAATGGCGGACGTCTCGTTGCTGTTGTTGCTCATGGTTTTGCGAACCTACATCGGCATCCAAACACGGCGCATCCGACGTGTTTGTTCAACTCTCCATTTGTATAGACCAATTATCACCCTACGTCACACAACTGTCAAGCAGTCTCAAATGCGCATGTCGGTTGTAAAAGACGAACTTCTCCCTGGTCTATTACACTTGGAATGTCTATCAGGTCATCATATATCTCTGGCCACTGGATTGCAGGGCTTGATATGAACTTTTTGAGGCTCTTGGCCTTTGGACAAATACATTTACGTTTCACTTGTCTATGCACAAAATTCACTTGACCCCGATACCCTTAAATAGCCTGACCAAGTGATCGGCCAAAACTAGCCTGGCTAACGGAGGTCGCTTTCTCAGGCAAATGACGAATTAAACAGGCTTGGTTAAAGAAATCCGAGATGCTGGCTATCTTCATCAGGCTCGTATCTACATTAGGCAGTCCCCCCTGACGTTTCTGGTGTAAAATTGAGTGAATCACAACATTGTGCACAATGCCAGTGAGCGAGTCTGACTGAGGCTAACGTCTAAAGAGTGTAACGGGGACGCAGTCTCACTCAGATTGCTAGTTTGAACAAATCAGAAAAACAATCGCACCAGCTGGCTAAAAGCAGAATTCCCATTTCTCTTGAAAGCTGTCCTTGTCGACTTTTAAATGTAAAATTGATTGTAAAACTGTAAAATTATGAACTTGGTGACATGACGAAGACATGGTTGCCGCTCGACTAAGCGGTCTGTACCGGGCGACATTCTCACAAAAATGTCAAGACTTTCGTGACCCAAATCAAAAATGTTATGGGACAGATCAATGGGTAATCGCTTTCTCTTTTAAATGCTGTCCTCCTCGACCTTTTTGGTCTTTTTGAATCTAACTATTTGTATTATCCGTGTGGTCCTTTTGCCATTAAAAATGCTATCCTTTCCCAGTTTTCTGCAGCCACATGGCGCGCGCATCCCAAATGTTTACATTACAATCGAGAATAATAAAAGTCGGAGAAAATTTACAAATGAGCAGTTTCATCAATAAAATAAGCACATTTTCAGCAACTACCCTGCCCCCTTTTCGATACATTTTCAATCAGATTCTGATTTACCAGTACCGTTTAGCTGAAATATGAATTGTAAAACTTAGAGCAATGGCGGCCAAAGCGTTTTGTTGGTCACGGTAACCCCGCCCCAAGCAGTTCTTTGTTGGTTCGTAAACTAGTCCAACTCCGAAGTGGTGCTCGTTGCGAACCACGTACGAACCACGTACGAACCACTTTTCTGGTTCCCAGTCTGTCGAAAGAGGAAGAACTGGTTCGCGATTAGGCACCGGCTCCGAACCGGCACCCAAAATGCATTAGTGGAAAACGGGTATCAGAGGTTTTTTCCCCATAGGGCTTTTGACTGCATATAATACAATGAAAACAAGGATTGTTCATTTCACCATGACACTGATCTTCGGAGTCTTCATTCACATGCTCTATACTTTTATGTGTTTAGCATGCGATATGCTCAGATTGTTTTTTCATGTTTGACGAGATCACCATCCTCCATTGAAGTGAAAAGTACACACGTGTTGGAACACAGGAAGAGCTTCATCCATGCTTGTACTGTTCAACAAAATTGCAAAGCAACATGTGACATACTCCTTCAGTCCTTTGTCTTGCATCCTTTTACCAAATCCCTCTGAGACAGCTTTTACATTGTGGGCAGAGCAAAGGTGTAAAACTGTGAACTTATGAAGGTCACTGTGGATTTTCTGAATTTCTATGACAATATGGGCTCTTTCAAGATAGGCAGATATAGTCTCCCTGTTAAAGGACAGCAGCACATTATCCATCAGAGCCCAGCTGTAGTCTATCTCTACCTGTCGGACTCTGCACGATGTGCACCTGGAGACCTTTCTGACTGTTTCCATCAACCAATATGTTAATGTTGGTATAGGATGTTCATTGGTGATAAGTTCAGAGATGGGGACAGGTGGCTTATCTTTACCCATACTTAGCAGTACGAGGGCGTAGTACAGAACCCTTTTGTTTTTATTTGGGATCTTTGACACAACACCACCAGTAGCATCAATATGGAGAGTAACTGGTGTGGGTTGTTTAAGATGCTCGACCATACATTTATTGCTACATCCATGTACAGATGGACTCCAAATGGGTCCACCTGCAGGTGCTGAATATAACCACCAGAAGAGACATTGCTGCTGCACTCCTTCATAATGGTCTGTGTGAGCATCAGCTCCAGCAGGACATCATTATGGAGTCTTGTACTTTTTTGCACTTCAGAGGAAATAATTTTCAGAACATCTTTTGTAAGACTCCTGATGATATTACCACCATATAGTTTGTCTTTTGGAGTCTTCCTGAGCTGCTGATAGTAGTAGTTGCTCACACCTTTGTGGATCGATCTGGCAATTTTACCTCTTCTCGGGAGGCTCGCATACCGACATTTTCTTTCCTTTTTTGCACGAGTACCTTCTCCTCATCTCAGCACTTTGATGGTTATGCTTTTTTGTTGTGATTATGAGCCATTGTTTTCTCCTGAACACATAGACAGTTTACATGTCTTAAGTGTGCAAACTGCAGATACATGCAGGTATAGTCACATTCTTTTACAGTAGTCTGTAGCTTTAGACTGGCATTTTTTCTCAGACCGGCCCACCGCAATCGGTCAGACTCTGAGCCACTGCATCTGACAAAAGAAACAGCGGGAGAGGGGCGGAGCCTCTTAAGAGAAGTGAATGGGATATCCCAGTGTCAGCATATAGACAGAACCAATGCCGTCCCTGGTTCAGGGGCCGGTCAATGGGCAATTTATTATTCTTTTTATTGCGTTTTTATTTTACACCGGCCCAAAAGGTGACTCAGCCAGCCGGTTATTTGCCCGGTATGACAGATTACCAGTCCAGGCCTATTTGACTTTACAGTTGGCCTTTGGGTTTTACACCTGACTCCACTTCCTAGGAGTAGAAGAGTTTGGATATGTCACTGTCATTAACACAAATTGTGATTAGATAAGAGAAAGTCTCAGCCTCCAAATGGACATGTACTTTCTTAGTAGTTAAACAGGGCTTTGAAATATACAGGTCACATGACCAAATAGCTATTGAAGTTTGAAATATTCAAAAATTCATCTAAAACAGTGTGAGGTGAAAATGAACAAAATAAAGGCTCTGCAACATGTATGCATAGTCAGTGAACACTGAAATGAATTTGAGGATTATAGGTCACATGACCAAAAAGCTATTGACTTTTGAAGGCTTATTTTGAATAAAGAATAAATTTTTTATACCTTGAGATGAAAATGAACAAAATAAAGGCTGTGCAGCATGAATGCATACATCTTCAACAGTTTAACATTATTTTGACACTCCTAGTTCATGTTGTTGAGAAGCTATTGACTTTTGAAACGTGTAATTTGTTGACGGTACCTAAACATACGCGTTGTTTAGGCAGCCAAAAGCATTAGCTAAGCGGCAGGTCGTAGCGGTGCTAACACCGGTTAAAATAACACAATACTGGGCGTCAGCATATCTTTTGAATATCGAACTTCAAACCAACTTTACCACGGTCATTCACCAGCCTAAAATACAATACAATCAAATCAGCTCTGTCCATGACTGCACCTTTAGCGTGCTCTGGGTAGCCTATATGTGCCCCACACTGCCCGCAATATAGTTAGGCTACATCGTTATCTCCAAAATGGTATTTCGTGGGAACGAATTTGTATTTCGTGGGAACGATTTAGTATTTCGTGGGAATCTTTTTTCGGATGTCATGTCTGGGGCTCCGTAGTTTTCTGTTTAAGTAATACATTCAATCAGTTACAAAAAGAAAAGAGAATGACATTGTAAACATTTAATAATTTATAAATAAAGCAAGTCCAAGTCTTTCTACTTTCTGCAGAAGCTCCCAATGAATGTCACCAACTCTTTATCTCTCTTTCCCCCTTCCCCCCCTCTCTCTCTACGCCCCTCTCTCTGTCTCTCTCTCTCTCTTTCTCTCTCTGTCTCTCTCTCTCTATGTCCCTCTCTATTTGTCTTTCTTTTCCTTTCTCTCCCCCCTTTCTTCAATCCCTATCTGTGTCTTATTCTCCTCCCCACTCTCTCTTTTCTCTTCCTCTCTTTGTCTCTTTCCTTTTGTCTCTTCTGTAAAAGAGCTCTAGAGACAGTGTGACCCCCTTGGGTTTAGGCCACTGAACATTTGATTCAGAGAATGGGGTTTAGTGTTTTAGCAATTGTGAAAAACTGTAAGCATATTACTAACATAGCATTTTTCCATCTACGTAACACAGCTAAAATAAGATATTTCCTCTTAAAGGATGATGCTGAAAACAAATACATGCATTTGTTACATCCCGATTGGATTACTGCAATTTATTATATGGCAACGACAGTACGAGCAGTCTGATTGGCTAATGGGTAGTCATGCCAGCCGCGTATTAACCTCTCATCGCCGGTCCACGGTCTGATATAGATCGTTATTGCCCTCCTCTGACGTCATCTTCAAAATGAGCGATATCGAGGAGTCAGCTGAGTTTACTATCCAGAAGATACTGAAGACATCAACAGCGACGAAGAAATTGTTAACTTTCTAAAAGAGTTGTTATTTGTGTTGGAATTAAACCCATTTTAGCAGAACCGTGTTGTCCGTGTTGCATCAAAAGTAATTGGGTGCTAGGCAACCCCTGAAACACAAGTTGAGAAGACTTGAGAGCTAGCTACAATTAGCCTACCAATTATTTTCATTTACTAAATGAAAAGAGCTAAAAATGCCATATAATAAACAACTTACTAACCTCGACCGTTCGGTCATGCCTCGCTATCGCTCGGTCGATACATTCAAGCCTCAGTTTGATATTTCCCGGCATGACCTCACTCTCGGTTAGTAAGTAGTTAGTATTATTCTCTGGCCTTCCAAGAACCTACATAAAAAATGTCCAACTGGTGCAAAATGCTGCTGCTAGACTACTGACCAGAACCAGAAAGTATGATCATATAACATCTACTCTCGTCTCTCTACACTGGCTCCTTATCCAAGCCAGTGCTGATTTCCACAGGAGTCCTACTACTAACCTACAAATCTCTCCATGGATTATCACCACCATACCTCTCTGGTGTCTTTGCACCCTATCACCCAACCGAGGGGGGCTGGAACATTAAATCCCTTTTTGGTCTCCTAACCCTAACCTGCTGCACTAGTCCACACCTGACCGGTGGGGACCTCGTTCTTACAGTAATAGAACTGCAACTGTTAGTTTCTCCAGGCATTCTCTAATTCCTGCTCTCCTCTCTCTGTTCCCCCTCCACACCTCCCCTGTGGTGTGGGGGGTTTGAGCTGTCAGCACCTGCCTGGTCGTCGGTCTGCCAAAGCTGGACCTGGTCGCCAAGTGGACATCGGTCTCCCTGATGGACAACAGCTAGTTCCTAGTCCCTTCCCTTCCTGTCCATCCACCTGCCTGTGATGCTGCACTGCCTGTGATGCTGCACTGCCTGTGATGCTGCGCTGCCTGTGATGCTGCACTGCCTGTGATGCTGCACTGCCTGTGATGCTGCGCTGATCACTGTCCCCAGCCCTGTGGCTACCTCTGTTTAAACTGACATTTACCAATTTCTTGAATTTATTTTGGATGTTTCATACGCAAATGTTTTAACAGCGGAGATTTTGTGTATTGTTTAGGGTCCTTGCCACCACGATACAAATCGTTATTGCAAATTGAACATGTAACTCGACTTGAATCGCCTTTTTTTGACTGAAAGTAGCCTACTGCCAAACAACACTTTTTCTGATCACGAGTTCCATTTTCACTTTCTGTCAGCGTACTGCATTGAACAGCAAACAAACAAACACCCTCCCGTGATCAACGGCGGCATCATTATGTCAACCAGTGTAGCGCGCGTAGTGCTGGGCGTAGGGTTGGGGTTTGGCCGAAACTGAACCCTGTCAAAAAGCCCAATATTCGGCTAAATCTGAAACGGAATCCTGGATTCGGTGCATTCCTAAAGTCAACACATACAAACACACACACCACACAGTGCTGTACTACATTATCCTCCACTCACACTTACATACAGTATATTTACATATACAGTACACTGACACAAACACATTCACGCATATACACAGTGTACAATCTCTATCTTTTTGTCCATCTCTCTCTCCTTACTGTCAAGACTCTGGTTATGAAAATGGATCTCAAGTGTGAGTCAACACACCTTAACCAGGATCAAATCCTCCCCCTCTCTCCTCACCCTGTCTCCTTTACCTCCTCTCTCCTCCTCTACTCCTCCTCCTCTCTCCTCCTCACCCCCTGTCCCCTTTACCCCCTCTCTCCTCCTCTACGCCTCCCCCTCTCTCCTTTACCTCCTCTCTCCTCCTCTACACCTCCCCATCTCTCCTTCAAACCTCCCATTCTCCCATCCTGTTTTGGCATGCATGCACCCTTACATAAGAAAGTTCCAGTAATAAGACTCCAAACAGGATCAACTGGTCCAAGCATAAGTGTGTGTGTGTGTGTGTGTGTGTGTATGTATGTGGGTGTGACACATTCAAACATGTACTGTATGTTACGTGAACAGTACCAATAACAACAGCAGTAAGAGCAGTCTTTAATGTTGGGATCAGATGAGTACAAGGTAGCACTACAGGTGATCAGACTGTCAGCATTACTGTCAGACACACACAGAACCAGATGGAGCACAGAGAGGAGGCTGATGGTGAAACCAGAGATTTATAAAGGTCAGTAGAAGGGTGTTTATTCATATGTTGGAGAGTGAAGGATTTACTGTCAGTCCAGGATAGGTTATGATTAAGAAAATTAGCATCCCTATCCTGGTCTGATGTCTCATCTTTTCAAATCCTGGACATGTGTTTGTTTATCAGCATAGATCCGAGACTACAATATAACATGATTTCATGTCCATTAAACATGTCTAGTGTGTCTGTAAATGTGATCACAGGCTAACGTATGTTAACCACTACAGTGGTTTAGGACCTCCCACCTGTGTTGATTTACAGGAAGAGGAGGGGCTGTGTTATCAGAAAACAGTGACCAGGGAAGGAGACAGACTATGACATTTGAGAAGCAGAAAACTGTACATGTGTAATCAAGGGTTTAAATGAACATATCAAATGTATATATCCTGTTTAGACTACTTTGGTCCTCTATAGACTGAGGAGCTAGTGTTTACAGCTTTTGATTGTGGGTCAAAGAGATGGCTAGCCTATGACAACCTATTATGACATAAACCTTCATTCAATACACCATCTAGTGTAAACCTGTTCCATGTGTTCCTCTGTGCATCGGTGAATGTTTCATTTGCACTGTGCAAGAGTATCCCGAGCATGAGAAAGACCCTGATCAGAGACAGGGCAGAGAGAGGAGGGTTTTGGCAGGGCAGGTGATCAGAGACAGGGCAGAGAGAGGAGGGTTCTGGCAGGGCAGGTGATCAGAGACAGGGCAGAGAGAGGAGGGTTCTGGCAGGACAGGTGATCAGAGACAGGGCAGAGAGGAGGGTTCTGGCAGGGCAGGTGATCAGAGACAGGGCAGAGAGAGGAGGGTTCTGGCAGGGCAGGTGATCAGAGACAGGACAGAGAGAGGAGGGTTCTGGCAGGGCAGGTGATGTAGGCTGCAGGTGAGGGAGGACAAACATCCAGAGTTACAGTACAGAACACAGTACAGTGATGATCATGTGACAGGGTGACAAGTCATGTTTCTGGAATGATTACAGGTGATTGTACATCAGACTGGCAGAGGTTTTTTATTAATTTAGTAGTCATGAGACTCACAATTCCACCCAACACCCATCATTCCTACTGGTAGCGTCAAGTGAAACTGCATTTCCTCATCCATGACATGGTTTCTACAGAGCCCTGTAGCAGCACAGGACTGGAATGTAGAAATGGGTCAAACCAGATAGATGAGAATCAAACTCAACTCTACAGTGGAGATAGAGGGGGGGAAGGGTGCTGAGTGACAGGAAAATGACATTTTCTTGAAGAATAATTGATAAATACAAAATGTCATTATGATTAATGTGGCAATTAAAATATACATTTCTATATTTCATTTTGAGCACCTTCAGACGGTAGATTGGACTAGCTAGCACTGTCAGCGTAGGGTTAAGTTTAGCTTAGAAACAGCTTTTGTTGCTCCATTAGACTTTTCGTTGTACACTGCTAAATGATTCATTGGCGTGAAGGGTCATGAGTGGCATGATTATATTCATAAGGGACAGGTCATGTTTTTAGTAAATATGACTGTCTCTACATCGACATATATCTTCCCTATAAATATACCCAAAGCAAAGTTACTATTTCAAATCCCAAACTAACCAGGTACCCAGTACTTTGTCATGGGATCCATAACTGCTGGTGCTGCCTGGGCTAAACTACAGGTGTTTCCTCATTCATTACATAGTTTACACAGAACACAGAGGTTGGCAACACAGAAGATAATAGGTAATAGGTAATTTAGTTATTACTGTTACCAAGTTTACAGTTTTTCTGTCAGGATCATCACTGTTCTGTCTGAAAGGAACAGAGAAAGAGAAAGAATAACCTGTCTATATGGTTCAGTCAGGATCATATCTTAGGAGGTCTAGGATGCTTGACTGATATAAATGACCTGAGTGATGTACCAACACCTTGGAAGTGGATATTTGATCAATGCTGGGTTGATGAAGTTGCATTAAACCAGGAAAACAGGATTGAAGGCATCAGTAATATTAGTTAGATGAGTTAGGACAGTCTAGTTCTAGTGGACATACAGTTCTCCTTCTTTAGGTACATTCTTGGTCCTGCCCCTCTCTGCAGTTTCCTAGTGGTGTAACCTTTCCCAGACATGGATTAAGCTTAGTCCTAAACTAAACAAACATTTCTGTGTACATTTCCATTAATAACATTTGTAGGATAGGACTAGACATGAAAAAACTAATGGAGAAGATAGTTTTGGATATTAAAATGAAGTTCATGGAATGGAATAACCCAAAAGAGCCGTGTACCACCAAGATCCATAAGGGCCTTCAAGCTGAGGAGCTGCTTGGGTTTGCATTAGACTAAAGCTACAGAACACCTTTGCCCTCAGCCTTTCTTTCACGGTGCCTGTGATAGTGTCTACATGCCTGTGTGTTAGTGTGTTTTAATATGTAGCAATGTTTTCTTTTCCCTCCCTAGGAAGACTGCTGTTGAGTCTGACCCACGCCCCTCACCCTTCCCAGCCTGCACCTGCAGGTCAACCCCCCTCCCTCGGAGTGGGCGTGGCCACAGGGTGGTCGCTGTAGCTATGAGCTATGAGAGGCGCAGCACAGGTGTGGTTGTGGTGGAGTTTGCGTATCAGTACACAGATAGAAATGGCAGCATCATCTCCATCAAACCTAATGAAGAATACCTCCTCCTGGAGAAGACCAGCGATGAATGGTGGCTTGTCTGCAAGGATGAGAGGACCGAGCCCTTCAACGTCCCCCCCAGGTGTGTCAGGGAACTTCCCAGCAGGTTCCCACTGGACCCTGCTCACCCCCCCAGACCAGAGACCACCAGAGTCCCTGAGCCAAGACAACAACACAAGACACCACAGGTGGGTTTCAGTGTGGGGAACAGGGTCGTACTGAATGTAAAACAACATGGGGGGACAGTGAAATAACAGAAACAGAACCATTCACATAGATTTAGAAGCATTATTAGTTTAGAAATGTGGTGTGCAGAATGATGTGTTACAGCAGTGGACATTGAACTGTTTTAAAGGATGAGACACTGTCCTGAAACATGCTGTACAGATCCTCCCTGAAACAACACAGGGAGCATGTGTACAAGGACAGTGGGTAACACCTGACAAAGTGTTAACATGTGACACTGAGTTTTAATCCATGTCACTTAATATGTGCTTGTGTTTGCTTTTAAAATGCATTGTTAGGTCATCCTATAATATTGAAAATTGTGTTTGAGTGTTTTGGCTTCATGACTGTAGACTGCATCATCTAATGAAGATAGCCTCTAATGATAAAGATAAATTATTCTCTGAACTTTTGAGATCAAACCTCAGTCTGACAGCAGTATTCCAACTTGATCCTGTGACAACTTGCCCCTGTCTCCCTATTATCAATGATTATTAATTTATGAATCATTACTGTGTTTCAGAGGGCTGTCGCTAAAACGAGTCTCTCTGGGGAACATGACATGGACACCAAAGCTAGGAGGTAAGATGAGAATCCAGACCTGTTCATGACTGTTCTCCATCTCAGAACTCAGCAGTGAGATTATGACATCATCATTAGTCAGAATAAATGAGAGACTGAAGGTCTGTCTCTGTGTTGAAGCCCAATCCAACAGAGACCAGCCTCACCTGTACCCAGCTGTGTGTCCATGAAGAGTGACAAGTCTATGGAAGCACCTATCATGTTCAGTGATGGAGGAGGGCCTTCTACTGAGAAAGGGTATGTAGTGACCTCTGCTGGTTAACCCTAAAACAGGGTTAGAGCTGCTGACTGTAGAAACTAAAGTATCCCTCATCACATCCCTACTAAAACACAGGGTTAGAGCTGCTGACTGTAGATACTAAAGTACCCCTCATCACATCCCTACTAAAACACAGGGTTAGAGCTGCTGACTGTAGATACTAAAGTACCCCTCATCACATCCCTACTAAACACAGGGTTAGAGCTGCTGACTGCCAGCCTGGCTGACATACAGACCATGTGGTAAAGGTTCACAGTGAGAGATACAGAGTAACAACAGGTCTGGAAACCTGCCTGTCTGACTCATTCATGTTGACCAACAATATTCAAGCCTGGATCTGACCCTACTGATGAATGACTGCAGCAACACATGTTGGACAGTATGATATATCTGTGGTGTCTACTTTAGTGATTTATGTTTGTAAGACACTTTGTTGTGTTTGTTGACAGTATGAGCCAGCAGAGACCAGCCTCACCTGTACCCAGCTGTGTGTCCATGAAGAGTGACTGGTCTATGAATCAACCTATCGTGTTCAGTGATGGAGGAGGACCTTCTAATGGGAAAGGGTATGTACTGACCAGTGTTGGGTGTAACGCGTTACTGTAATTAAATTACTTATCCACTGAAAAAGTAAAGTAAGGGATTACTGTTCATTTTTAGGTAATTTAATTACAGTTACTTGTAATGTACTTGCGTTACATACTGTAAATGAGTCAAACAGTTCTGTATAAATCAATATTGAATTAAAATCTAAATGTATCGTTTTAGGGTAAAAGTGAAGGGTGCCTCTTTAAAATTGTTAGCTGTAGTGCAGTTGCACGGGAGATGCGAGTTTTTGCTGCATAAGCGCGGGATCTAGCTGTTTGAAGTGGAAGATTTCGGACTCGGCTGCAGCAAGTAGCTCTAGCTGTTTTACTAAATGGAAATATTCCAAGTATTTTACCTTTTTGTCACAGGTTAAAAAAAACATTAATGTCAAGTGCAAGCTATGTCCTGGGGAGAAAAAACGATATGCGGCTGCGGCTAGCACAACCTACTTAAGCACCTCTCAAGGCAGCATCGACGAACAGTTTTGAGTGATCCATGTTCATCATGAAAGTTTGCACAGACTAGGAATTTACTTTGGCATCGACAGATAACATCTCAGCAACACCTATTAAGCAGGCAAAACTTGATTTTACATCGCCAGTGCAGAAAGTGTCTTAAGGTGAGCTTAAAAAAAATATTGCAAACTAGATTGCAGGAGGAGACGCTACTGCTGCGTACTGTAGAATCCTGTGATGTCATGTTAAACATAAAGTTAAGCTTTTGTGTTATGCTCATATTGTTTGGTAACTAAAGATGAAAGAAGGTTACATTTGGTTACAGGTTACAAGTGTTACTAAAATGTTAAGTACTAGTAGGCTATGTTTTAAAAGCTAAAAGGCTAAACTGTTCCAAGTTTGACTTGTGTATTTAATTATTGAAAGACTTTCCTTTCTGTTGTCTATCCAGTCAAGGTTTTTAGGGATTGTAAGAAGTAATGCATTACATTACTTATTGAGTAATTAAATTGCTTTTCAGACAGAGTAATTACAAAAGTAATTTAACTACAATATTGATGAAGTAATTAGTATGTATGATACACTCTTTAGTAGATTATCAGCCCTTGTACATGTGGTTCATGTGTTTAAGTAATGTAATCTCTTGTCCTCAGAGATCAACAGGAGGAGTCTGAGTCAGACCAGAGTCACCATGAGGACTTGTCCTCCATATTCACAGTGAGTTTTGTGTTAATCTAAAGTAAAAACAAGACAGAATCATTTGTATCATATTGTTCTACTGTGTATAGAGTTCCTGGTTCATCTGATATCTTCCCTCTCTGTTTCAGGTGCTTGAGGAAACTGTCATCAAGTTTGTGAAGGAAGAGCTGAAGAGGATGAAGAGGATTCTGAGTTCAGATTTCTCAGAAGGCTTAGAGAGTCAGAGGGAGGACCAGGAAGTGGTGGACCCTGAATATCAGAAGCAGGAGAGCAGTGCCAGAGAGGGAGCTCTGAAGATCACACTGCACGTCCTGAGGAACATGAACCAGAAGGAGCTGGCTGACACTCTGGAGAAAAGTAAGAGACTCCATATTTAGTCTGAGTTGACTGATTGATGGTATATGATGAATGTTAGATAAAGAAAGTTATGAGATTCAGAGTAGCACAATGTTGTGTAGATCTTCCTATGACCTTGTACTATGTGTGAGTATACTAAACTGTTTCATTATTGTGTACCTGATAAATGATCATAGATTTGAAATAGGTTTTGAATTGAATATAGAGGAAACATTGTCAGTTCATATTCTGTGAATAATCAAAACTACGTTTAATAAAAAAACACTCTTAACATGTGTTCTTTGTTTAGACAAGCGTGCTGAGATTTGTCGACAGAAACTCAAATCTGAACTAAGGAAGAAGTTTGAAACTGTGTTCGAGGGCATAGTTGAACAAGGAAACCCAACTCTTCTCAATAAGATCTACACAGATCTCTACATCACAGAGGGTGAGAGTGGAGAGATCAATAAAGAACATGAGGTGAGACAGATTGAGATAGCATCCAGGAAGTCAGCAAGAACAGAAACAGCCATCACATGCAACAACATCTTTAAACCCTCAGCTGGACGAGATACACATATCAGAATTGTTCTGACAAAAGGAGTTGCTGGCATCGGAAAAACTGTCTCTGTGCAGAAGTTCATCACAGATTGGGCTGAGGGACTAGCCAATCAGGAAATCCAGTTCATCTTTCCTTTTCCGTTTCGAGAGCTGAATTTGTTGGATGGAGAAGAGTTCAGTCTGATGGAACTTGTCCATCACTTCTTCTCGGAAACCAGAGAATCAGGAATCTCCAACTACGACAAGTACAACGTTCTGTTTGTCTTTGACGGTCTGGATGAGTGTCGACTGCCCTTAGCCTTCAAAAAGAACAAGAGCTGGTGTGATGTCACAGAGTCCACCTCAGTGGATGTGCTGCTGACCAACCTGATCAGAGGAAAGCTGCTTCCCTCTGCTCTCATCTGGATCACCACTCGACCTGCAGCAGCCAATCAGATCCCTTCTGAGTGTGTTGATCTGGTGACGGAGGTACGAGGGTTCAATGACCCACAGAAGGATGAGTACATCATGAAGAGATGCAGTGATGAGATCCTGGCCAGGAGAATCATCTCACACATCAAGACATCAAGGATCCTCTACATCATGTGCCACATACCAGTCTTCTCTTGGATTACTGTTACTGTCCTTGAACACATGCTGAGAACAGAGAAGAAAGAGAAGATGCCCAAGACCCTGACTGAGATGTACACAACCTTCCTGGTGTTACAGACCAAACAGAAGAAAGTGAAGTATGCTGGGAAAACAGAGACCGATCCACACTGGGATAAAGAGAGCATTCAGAGTATTCTGTCACTGGGAAAACTGGCCTTCCACCAGCTGGAGAAAGGCAACCTGATTTTCTATGAGAAAGACCTGACAGAGTGTGGAATTGATGTCCATGATGCCTCAGTGCACTCAGGAGTGTTCACACAGATCTTCAGGCAGGATGGTAAAGTCTTTCAGGAGAAAGTGTTCTGCTTTGTCCATCTGAGCTTTCAGGAGTTTCTGGCTGCTGTGTTTGTGTTTCTGTCATTCATCAACAACGATGAGAATCTGATGTCTGAGACTCAATCAGCTTCCAGCTCCAAAAAAGTGTTGGCTCTTTTCAGAGAGAAACCAGAAGTCCGATTCTACAAGAGTGCTGTGGACAAGGCCTTGCAGAGTAAGAATGGACACATGGACCTTTTCCTCCGCTTCCTCTTGGGCCTCTCAATGGAGTCCAACCAGACTGACTTACGAGGCCTACTGACTCAGACAAGAGGCAACACGCAGAGCCATGAGAAAACAGTCAAGTACATCAAGGAGAATATCAGAAAGAATATCTCTCCAGAGAGATGCACAAATCTGTTCCACTGTCTGAATGAATTGAATGACCATTCTCTGGTGGAGGAGATCCAACACTACCTGAGCTCAGGAAGTCCCTCCAGTGAGAAGAAGCTCTCATCTACACAGTGGTCAGCTCTGGTATTTGTGTTGATGACTTCAGAAAAGAAGATGGACGTGTTTGACCTGAAGAAATACTCCAGATCAGAGGAAGGTCTTCTGAGGCTGCTGCCAGTGGTCAAAAACTCCAAAACTGCTCTGTATGTATAAGGCATTAGATTTTTTATTATAATATTACAACAGCACATATTGTGATAGTGTTTGATTATCATATGTTCCCATAATACAAAACATGACTCTGATGATGTCTCATGTTCTCCTTATGTTATGTAGGCTGAATGACTGTAACCTCTCAGAACGGTGCTGTGAAGCGCTGGCCTCAGCTCTCCCCTCCTCAGATCTGACAGAGCTGGACTTGAGTAACAACAACCTGGGGGATTCAGGCATGAAGCTGCTCTCTGCTGGACTGGGGAATCCACTCTGCAAGCTGGAAACACTGAGGTCTGTATTCATGTTCAACATGACACAACCAGGGGACAGTGTTGTAGTCATGATCACCTAAACCAAGACCAAGGTGTGTCGAGACCGAGACAAGACTAACACTTTGAGGGGTCGATACCGGGTCAAGACTAAGACCAAGAATGGGCGATACCGAGTCAAGTCCGAGACCAAGTTAGGGCGATATCGGGTCAAGACCAGACCACTCAAAACACACAAACATAACATAACTTTATATTCATCATTAGCTACATAGCTTTAGGTGGCCTGGCTCGTTATCACAAACAAAATCTGCCAAGCAACTTAAACGAAATTTGAAATGCCGGTAAAGGTTTTATGTAGGCCTAGTCCCAGCCAGGTTTGTGTTTTCTTTTGGATGTTATTGTAAACTCTTTGTAGTTCAGGTCTGCATACCTGTTCAACATATCACAACCACAGTTATAATCACACCACACACTGAATCACACACCACACACTGGTTGTAAGTTTGGGGTCTATTAAAGGTACAAGGGGGCCGGACAAAGAATATTCAGGGAAGGCTAGATTTGTCATCCACAAGGCAGAGTCATTCAGGTACAGGGCAGCAGGCAGACTCAGAGTCAGGGCAGGCACGATGTAAGGACCAGGCAGAAAATACTAAAGGAGGTAGAGAAAAACATGCTGGTACTGTAGGCTTGACAAACAAGAAGAACTGACCCCAAACAATAAGTAAGTAAGACTTTATTTATATAGCACTTTTCATACAAGAATTGCAGCTCAAAGTGCTTTTTAAGTGCAGAAAACACAGGGATAAATGAGGGTAGGAAGGTAGATGGGAGACACCTGGAGGGGGTGGAGACAAACATGAGATGGGTGAAACAGAACAGGATGGGACAGGAATATATATAAGACTGCTACTAAGAATACCAATTCATCATGTTATTGTAGATTTATATGGCATTGTGTATTGTATCTCTCTGCTAGTGTACTGTTGTCCGTGTGCTTGACACCACTATCCCTGCATCAAGGGTTGTGTGTCAGAAATAACCAGAAACGTATGCTGTGTGGTATACTGACAGACCTGCTATTGGATATAATATGTAATACTTTCTTGGTGTATTGTACTACTATGACGATTTTGTGAGGAACAGAAGGGTAAGATTTAAGAGGCCACTGCAAATATTACCCTTCTGTTCAACCCTCAAAATGGTCCTTCTCAACTTTTTTTTAAAGGAAAGAAAAAGGTGCACTGCAGGTACAATTTCTGACACAATAGTTTGGTACGATTCCATTTGGGATAAAAGTAGTCAGTCAACCTGAACAGACAGTCCTCTGACTGATCAAACCTTGGTGTTTGAGAGGAAAATGACAGACTGATATTATTTATTTCTACCTCCAGAGGGTAGTAGTGTTGATAATTCTTCTTATAATCATAATAGAAATACCTCAGGATGACCACATGATGTCTTAGTATACGACAAGTACGGTGTTCATTTTAGGACATCCTCAGATCTCAGACTCAATTGTCAGACTTAAACGAAAAGGCGTCAAGTCTCAGACCATAAGTCGTCAGACTCAGGCGACCGGAGGACTACACATGGGTTTACGTTACACGAGTGAACTAGCTTGCAGAAAACAACTATTTTGTATTAGCTATATCAAAAGTAAGTTTTCTTGCTGTACCAGTTAACAGAAACAACACCATGGTATTCATTTTAAAAGCTACTTTAACTAATTCAGAAAGCTAGTCAGCAGCAAAAATTCGGACAAAGTTTAGTTTGAGGGCGTTTTGTCTGAGAATGATGGCGTTTAGTTTGAGGGCGTTTTGTCTGAGAATGATGGCGTTTAGTTGGAGAGCGTTTTGTCTAAGAATGATGGCGTTTGGTTTGAGAGCGTTTTGTCTGAGAATGATGGCGTTTGGTTTGAGAGCGTTTTGTCTGAGAATGACAGAGGTTTTTCTGACGGCGTTTAGTTTGAGGGCGTTTTGTCTGAGAAGGACAGAGGTTTTTCTGAGACTGAAGCCGTTTCGCCTGAGTCTGACGACGTTTGGTCCGAGACTTGATGCCTTTTCGTTTGAGTCTGACAATTGAGTCTGAGATCTGAGGATGTCCTAAAATGAACACAGTAGACAAGAGATAGAATATTCCACAGGTACAATCCAGCCCATTGACATCAGCTTCTCAGACAGGTTAAAATTTCACATTGGTTACTGACTACCGTGTCATTGTGTTCAATTCAAATGTTATTTGTACAGCCCTTTCTACAAGCAGTGTCGCAGAGGGCTTCACACACTACCATAGAACTGCACCTAAACCAACCTAAACCCTCAAGGAAGACATGGAAAAACTCAGGAAAACTCTGTTAAAACGTTTAAGAAAGCCCGGGAGGAGCAATTCAGTGAGAGTTCCACTTCTCCAGAGGTGGTCGGTGACAAAGAGAGGTGCAGACAATAAGCAAAGCATAATCATGCATCAAGAGTAGAGATGGAAATAAAATGTACAAATGGCTGTTGAACACAGATAATCAGAGTTCCAATTCAGTGCTCTTGATGTAACACTGAACACCTACACAGTGCAAGCCTCCCTGATTGAAACATGAAGTCTGTTCCAGAGGAGAGAAGCTCTATATGAGAACACCTTGTCCCCCTGTTGGTTTCAGCTTGCAACAGTAACTCACCACAACACCCATAGGAAATGATCAGACTGATTTTCTTTATTTCTACCTATAGAAGATAGTAGTGTTAGTTATCCATATCATGATTACATTCTACAGGCTGTCAGGCTGTCACATCAAAAAGGAAGGATGTGCTTCTCTGAGCTCAGCTCTGAAGTCAACTTGCTTCCTGAGACAACTGGATCTACGTAACAATGATCTGAAGGATGCCGGCATGACGCTGCTTTCTGCTGGACTGGGGAATCCACTCTGCAAACTGGAGACACTGAGGTCTGTATTTATGTTCTACATGAGACATTAGTAAAGTTATAATCACATGATATATTTGTATGGTTGATTTAGACAAGAATGACGAAGACTCAAGAATGGCAGTTTCAATAACATTTATTTAGTTTGTACAAACTTAAGATTAACAGAGTACTCTGGACCCGTCATAGCAAAGGACATGCAAGCGGTAACCTACAGATCGTTCGAGAGAGAGGTGAAGAACAACCATAAAACCCAGCCTTATACAAACTTAGAACAGATGGTTCTAATCAATCAATGCAGTGGTCTCTGTGATTGTCTAGCACTGATCAGTGACAGTCTAAGACAATAAACTCCCAAGCCAATGTCCCACAGTCCTTTGATGTAGCAGCTACTTCTCTAAGTCAGAAGATAATTAATGAAACACAGATAGAATGTCTGACTTGGCCATCTCCTTAGCCAAAAGGTCAGGTCGGCCTGATCAACTGATCCATCTATGACCGATCCTCAGGTCACGGGAACTCAAGCTGACGTCCTCCTTCTCCATGCCCCTGGCTCTTAGTTAGGTATCATAAATACCTTAAGACAATCTGTTACATCCATTCTACAGAGCTTGCATCCTACAAAGCCCCAGTTCATTACATTATCTATCTATATAAAACACATACATTGTAACTATATTCTAAAATTCCACCACAGTACAAAGGTAAGCGGTAAACTGCCAGAGGTTAAAAAAATAGTTTAGGTTTTCAATTAACAAAGGAAGACAGACCATTATAACCCTTAAAAGTGTAGGTCTTTACTTTAGATGGAAATTGCCAAGAAAGCCAAGGTGTCAGTGAGTCCAGTTTCCTACACCATCAAAAGGCACCTGGAAACTGGAGGAAACTCTGACAGGAAGAGGTCTGGCAGACCCAAAGCCACAACAGAATCACAAGACAAGACTGAGATTCAACAGCTTGTGTGATAGGCGGCTCACAGGACAACAGCTTCAAGCACAGTTTAACACCGGTCGAAGTAAGCAAGTCTCAGTTGATGGTTGAAATGCTGCAAAATGCTGTGGTAGCAGTTTTGGTTCAGGGTGCCACTCACTCTGTGGAAGTCGCTGACTCTGGATCCAGCAGAAGAGCCCCCAAACCATCACTTTCAACCATGTGAAAATAACATGTGCAAATGGCTGTTGAACACAGATAATCAGAGTTCCAACTCAGTGTTCTCGATGTAACCCTGAACACCTAGACAGTGCCAGCCTCCCTGATTGAAACATGAAGTCTGTTCCAGAGGAGAGAAGCTCTATATGAGAACACCTTGTCCCCTTGTTGTTTTCAGCTTGCAACAGTAACTCACCACAACATCCATAGGAAATGATCAGACAGATTTTCTTTATTTCTACCTCCAGAAGATAGTAGTGTTTGTAATCCATATCATGATTACCTTCTACAGGCTGTCAGGCTGTCACATCACAGAGGAAGGCTGTGCTTCACTGAGCTCAGCTCTGAAGTCAACCTCCTTCCTGAGTCAACTGGATCTAAGTAACAATGATCTGAAGGATGCCGGCATGAAGCTGCTCTCTGCTGGACTGGGATATCCACTCTGCAAACTGGACACACTGAGGTCTGTATTTATGTTTTACATGAGACATTAGTAAAGTTATAATCACATGATGTATTTGTCTGGTTGATTTAGACAACAGAGTTTCACTCATGGCTTCATCAAAGAGAGAACTGGAGGGAATATCATCTGCAGCACCTTTATAGACTCTGTAATCTAAATCAGTAGCACACATTATCAGTTTCCCTTGTGGAAGTGTGTCTTTGTGGTTGTTGTGATGTTAATTATTTTTAACATTTTACGAATGTTGGGGTCACTAAGAAAAGTAAGACATTTGAAGTTGGCAAGGCAACTCGTGGGTTTCGAGGAATCTATCAGCTTGATGAACGCTTCCATAGAAATAGGGTTAAAGTGAGTGAGAGCCTCAACATGAAGCATGCTGGGTACAGAGGGAAAATCAGTGTTGATGGCCACTCCTCCAGGACTAGTCTGTAGTTTGTCCCTTATTGCATAGATTTTTTGGTCAAAGAAATCTAAGAAATCATTGGGAGAGAGATCTGAACTAACACAGAGTGTACTTTTCTTAGTGAGTTTTGCAACAGTATCAAAAAGGAACTTAGTGTTGTGTTTGTTCTTACTAATCAACTTAGAGAAATATTCTGATCTGTACCTGATGAGGACTAGCTTGTACTCCATTTGGCTGTCCTTCCAGGCCAGGCGGAAAACCTCCAATTTAGTAGTACGCCACTTATGCTCAAATTTTCTAGTGGACCTCTTGAGAGTGCAGGTTTCCTCTGAATACCATGGAGCTAGTTTCTTGTCTTTTCTTTTCCTTGGTTTGAGTTGGGCAACAGAATATAGGGATTGCTGAAGAACCAAATTCAGATCCCTTGTTTTAGCATTTAATGATTTATTTGGGACGTCAAGTGCTTCTAGTGCAGCGGGTAGAATACTAGCCAGTTCCAGAGCTGTGTTTGGGGTTAAGCAGCGGCTAATAGAAATTCTGGGTGCCTCCAAGGCTCTGGCAGAGATCCATTTTAAAGGTTACCAGGCAGTGGTCTGATAATATAGGATTGTGGGGATGGACAATGACATCACTAATCTTGATTCCCCGCGTGAGAACTAAATCTAATGTATGCGAGTGAAGATGGGTAGGTTTGGAAACCACCTGAGTGAGACCTGTGGAATCCATTAGAGCAGTAAAGGCTTTTACTTAGAGGATCTTTTGGGTCATCCACGTGAAAGTTAAAAACACCCATAATTAAGATATTGTCAGTATATGTCACAAGATCAGCACTAAAATCAGCAAATTCCTCTAGGAAGAGGGAATACGGGCCAGGGGGCCGGTATAGAGCAACTATACAAAATGAGGGAGGGGGGGCAACAGTAGTAGAATTAGTCCTTTAGTAGTTGGTGGTTTCATGCAAATTATCTCAAATGATTTAAAGGTATTTACAGATTTTAGGCTGAGGTTGAAGCTAGCTTTATATGTCATAGCAACACCACCACCTGTCTTTGAAACACGAGGGATGTGTGAGTACGCAAAATCCGGAGGCGATGCTTCATTCAGGGAGAAATATTCGTCAGGTTTTAGCAAGGTTTCGGTGAGACCAATCAGGTCCAGGCTGCATTCAGACATCAGATCATTAATCAAAACGGCCTTTGTGGATAGAGATCTGATGTTTAGGAGCCCAACATTCCAGTATGGGTTTTTGGCAGCTTTAGACGTAGATAATACTTCTGGAAAGGTGGCACTGTTATCAGGAAACTTAGTAGGAAGAGCAACGGGTGAGCAAGGCTGAATACATATTAAATTGGTATAATTCCTAATAATTGAGGGCCGGAATTTGGAAAAAGGGCGGGGACCAACACTGTCTCAATGGGAAAAACGACATCAGCAACCACCAGGTGGTTGTTGACAACCAACAACCACCTGGCTACACTACAAGCTGAGCTATCGGGGCCCCAACAGCTCACAACATGCCTATCAACATACCTATCAGACTCTCTAAGAGACTGTGGCCCGGCTTGTTCTAGTGAGTGTCAGGTCTGCTTTAGAATAGCTTCAATATTCCTAGACAAAAGAAAAGCACCTCTCCAGCTAGGATGGAGCCCGTCACTTTTCAACCAGCCAGGTTTGGCCCAGAAACGAGACCAATTATCTACAAATCCTAAACCCTGTTCTGGGCAAAAGCGAGCCAACCAGCGGTTGAGAGAGACAAGCCTGCTGTAGATCTCGTCAGTCCCCCTAGCAGGTAGTGGGCCAGAGACTATTACTCGATGCCGACTCATCTTTTGAGCAAGGTCACATGCCCGAGCTATATTAACCTTTGTGACCTCTGACTGCCTCAGCCTAACATCATTGGTGCTGACATGAATGACAATATTCTCATACCTATCATCAGTGCGTGAGCCATGTGCCTTAGCCCTAGTGCTAGCCAGCACCCTAAGATTAGCTTCTATGTCGGTAGCTCTGGCCCCAGGTACACAGTAAACTGTCGCTGGTTGCTCCAATCTAATGTTACGAGTGATGGAGTCACCGATCACCAACGTCTGAGGAGTCCCACTCCCACCATGCTGCAAAGGTGAAACCAGTGGGGCTAATCTTGAGTCCTCCCTCACGCTAGGAATCCCTGTCTGTGATGTTGCGCCAGTCGCATCTAAAGTTACTAGCATATGTTCTTCCTCAAGCGACTGGATGCGACTCTCTAACAGAGTCAACTTTTCGAACAAAATGGCACATGTGGGACAATGTGAGTGGGTGTGAGACATTATAGTTAACTTACGTTAATAGTTTAAGCCAGCCAAGATAATTCGTGAAGAGCGTTGAATTGGCTAGTTCAACAGGAACAGTAGCGTCGAGCTCCAAGGAAAAAAGCCGTGCCAAGTAAACCTATAAATAAGACAGTAGGTGTATAGATTAAATCGGTAACGACAAAGTAAATGAATAAATGAAGTAATATATATCGGTTAACAAGAAAAAACTTTTGGGAAAGGTTTGGAGCAGCTCAGGTGCGCGGTATGTCGTCATGCGGTATGTCGTCATGCGGTATGTCGTCATGCGGTATGTCGTCATGCGGTATGTCGTCATGCGGTATGTCGTCATGCGGTATGTCGTCAGGAAACCAGGAAGTTGATGGTTGAAATGCTGCAAAATGCTGTGGTAGCAGTTTTGGTTCAGGGTGCCACTCACTCTGTGGAAGTCGCTGACTCTGGATCCAGCAGAAGAGCCCCCAAACCATCACTTTCAACCATGTGAAAATAACATGTGCAAATGGCTGTTGAACACAGATAATCAGAGTTCCAACTCAATGTTCTCGATGTAACCCTGAACACCTAGACAGTGCCAGCCTCCCTGATTGAAACATGAAGTCTGTTCCAAAGGAGAGAAGCTCTATATGAGAACAACTTGTCCACCTGTTGTTTTCAGCTTGCAACAGTAACTCACCACAACACCCATAGGAAATGATCAGACAGATTTTCTTTATTTCTACCTTAGAAGATAGTAGTGTTTGTAATCCATATCATGATAACCTTCTACAGGCTGTCAGGCTGTCACATCACAGAGGAAGGATGTGCTTCTCTGAGCTCAGCTTTGAAGTCAACCTCCTTCCTGAGTCAACTGGATCTAAGTAACAATGATCTGAAGGATGCCGGCATGAAGCTGCTCTCTGCTGGACTGGGATATCCACTCTGCAAACTGGACACACTGAGGTCTGTATTTATGTTTTACATGAGACATTAGTAAAGTTATAATCACATAATGTATTTGTCTGGTTGATTTAGACAACAGAGTTTCACTCATGGCTTCATCAAAGAGAGAACTGGAGGGAATATCATCTGCAGCACCTTTATAGACTCTGTAATCTAAATCAGTAGCACACATTATCAGTTTCCCTTGTGGAAGTGTGTCTTTGTGGTTGTTGTGATGGGGAAAAAAACAGATTTGGGAGTTTTGTCTGCTATTAAGTAAAACTGCAGTCTTCTTTGACCCTTATGACAACACAAGGGTTAAGATATACTATTCATCATATTGTTGTACATTTAAGGGCCAGGGAGACGTGCACAAAGTACGCACCAAACAAACTTAGGATACGTGCTGCAGCTATTCAGCATGTAACACGTACTTATATAAGTATATTTAGTCTTAAGTGTCAAAAGGAGAACAAAATGCAGACAAGAATGTTACAACTTTAAACTATAATATACATATATATATATATTTAGCAAGAATATAAAATGTTGAAATACAGAAAGACATAGGCATGATGGGGTTAAATGATTAACCGTTATCCATGAACAGCACCTGAATATAGCAGCTCCTCTTCTCTCAGGATGGAGTGCAGAGCCAACAGGCAGTTATGTTGCTCTTTGGAGCAGAATATGGTTATCTAATGACCTAACATAATTAAATACATACTGATAAGCATTCTCTGTTATTTAAAAATATATATATATTTTTTTGCATACAATAGGTTAATTTCACCTCCATTTAATTACCCTAGATTTTTCAGAAGAACTTGGTGTTATTTGACTATGATAATATTGTCCAATAGCATGACGTGTTTGCATGCTCTGTCATGTGATCTCCATCTCTGGATCAGTTAGCCATGTTGCTAAAAAGAACAACGTTAACTGATGGCGTCGGAACCAGCGATGTATATCTGCTCAGAAAATTCAAAGATAGAGACAAATGTAACATCTGGGTAGGGAGGATCTCTGTAGTTAGTGTACTGTAATGGCAATTTTCTAGTTTTCCAACACGTCTATATTGTTGCCATTATACACAGGTAGTTTAGGAGTAATCTTACGCAGGCAAAATTTATCAGATTTTCCAGTCCTTATTTGCCGTTTAGTTGTTTATTAAGCAAAAGACCTCATTGGCGTAATGCAGGAAAGGTTGTATGCCGACGGCACGATCTATCATATATTGTTGTAAGATTGTAGCATTCAGTCGAACAACCCCATTATATTAGCTGTTTCCCAATACGGCTTATATAGCATCAATAAAGCGTGATTGATGCTGCCCATACGCACTCTCCCTGCACGTTGAACTTCAGGGTTACCAATGTCCGTCAATCATACCAGGGCAGGTGACGACAATGTCCCTTGATTTGGGATAGCAGCCAGATTTTGTGGAATACAAAAACATGTGACTTGTGATAATTAGTGACCATTCAATCATAAAAACTGTCATGATGTATTGTATTTAAAGGGGGAATTTTTGGGGAAATATTATCTGGCACACAAATGTGCAATTCCCTTCCCTATAGCCTACTCTAATTTATCTTGGCTGGTTTAGATGCACTAAGATTTCTTCCTTTGGAATATGACAACTGTTTAAATAGTGGACATATTCAGGCCAGGGAATTGGCTAGCGACCCGATCCTGAGGTCACCAAACCGGACCCCCTCAACGCCTTGGCTGCGCCTAGAAATTCTGTCCATATAAGTAATGAACAGAATCTGTGACAAAGGGCAGCCCTGGCGGAGTCCAACCCTCACCGGAAACAAGTTCGACTTACTACCGGCAATGCGGACCAAACTCTGGCACCGGTCGTACAGGGACCGGACAGCCCCGATCAGGAAATCCGGTACCCCGTACTCTCGGAGCACCCCCCACATGAGCCCCCGAGGGACACGGTCAAACGCCTTTTCCAAATCCACAAAACATGTGTAGACTGGTTGGGCGAACTCCCATGTACCCTCCAGGACTCTGCGGAGGGTATAGAGCCTGAATAGAACCCCTGAATAGACTTTCCCAGGGAGGCTGAGGAGTGTGATCCCCCTAAAGTTGGAGCACACCCTCCGGTCCCCCTTTTTAAAGAGGGGAACCACCACCCCGGTATGCCTGTCCCCGACAAAACAACATTTAAAATCTTAAGAGTGACAAAAATAAAGTGCAGAAGTTATCGATACAGTAACAATTTAAGAGCATAGGCACTGTTCAAAAGATCTCCTTTGTCTTTTTTTTTTTTTAATAGAGCGGAATGTTTTTAGAGGAAGAAGGTTTGCAATTTTAAGTTTTAAGTTAAGTTGGAATTCCCTGATTGAAGGGCATTCAAAGCGGACGGGTCAGAGAAACTGAATGCTTGAAAGATGACTGAAAGAAGAAGACTGAAAGATGGATTCTGTCACAACATTGATCATCTTTCTACAGGCTGTCAGGCTGTCTGGTCACAGAGGAAGGCTGTGCTTCTCTGGCCTCAGCTCTGAGATCCAACCCCTTCCACCTGAGGGAACTGGACCTGAGCTACAATCATCCAGGAGAAAAAGGATTGAAGCTGCTCTCTGCTGGACTGGAGGATCCACACTGCAGACTGGAGAAACTCAAGTAAGGAGATGTTTGTTTTTTATATACCTCTTTGTGTAATGTTGCTTAACACTGAACATATATCAAACTACGTTAATAGGCCTTGCATTTCATGATGATACAATTAAAAACTGCATGTTTACTTCACAATCTACAATATGGTTCAACTATGATTGTAGCCACAATCATAATTGTATTTCCAAGGGTCTTTTCCAGAGAGCGGGTTTAATGAAAACACAGTTTTTAAACCCTGAGATGCTGAGCCTGAAGCAACTGTCAGACAAATAATTTCTTTGTTAATAATTAGTTACACATAACTTTATTATATTTAATATGAATAAAAAATTATTCACACCTTCACAAAATCCACACGCCCAACCCCAAATCCACACATTTAACACCCTATACAAAATTCACACCCCATTCAAGTCCTATCTGCCAGAAACCAAAGACTAGAAATGAGTTCCCTTGTCCTGAGACCTGCTTTCTTACCTGCCTGTTTCTACATCTGTTTGTCCACCTCACCTGTTGCTTCAGCTGGCTCTCTCACAGCAGCATGATGGATGCTGTCATCCTCTCCTACTCTTTCTTCAATGCCTAACGCATCTATCTCTTTCTCTCCCTGACCCTGTCTTTCTGCTTGAGCAGCACTGGTTGAAGCCTGAAAATATTGTAAACTATTTCTGCATATATGCAGGTAGCAACGCTAGTTCTAAAGAACTATTTAGCTGGTCGGCTCCATGACTCCGGGTAAGTAGGGCTCGTGAGACAGCTCACCAAAAGAAGAATGGGAACCCACTTGTCTAGCAGATAAAGAAATGTTCTTAGGTACCTAGCGAAAAGTAGCCTCAACCTTTCCTAGACTAGCTACGGTACTAATGCTGAAGGCTCGCTGATAACGCTGTCTGTCTTACTAGAACGGCGTGTCTATGTGTCGTTGCTAACGTGTGCTGACATTGTGACTGCGTGTGTGTGTGTGAGAGAGACGCGTGAGTGACAGAGAGACGGAGGGAGAGCAGGGAAAGGATATGCAGCTGAACGAATACGCTGCCTGTTTTAAATACCTTAAAACAAATAATAATATTAACGAAAGTGTACCGCCACAAATTAGTCTGTGTGGGAAACACTGCTGCAATGAAAAGTACTGAATGACCAAGTGCCTCTCTTTTGCTGTTGCAGTTGTTTTTTGCTTTCAGAAAATGTCTTCATACTCGCCGGCACGCATGATCATTTCTAATTCCAGTGAATTACAATTGAACTCAGATCAGCTGTTCTGGAAGCGATAACTCTGAGCTTCCCATCTCAGGGTTCATCAAGTCAGAGTTCAGGGTTAGGCTCAGAGTTTGTAAAACCTGCTTTCTGGAATACACCTCTGATGATAAGAGAGAAACAACATGTTTACTTAGAAAGTCAGTTGCTATGTCACTTATCAACAAGTGTATTTTCATCATTCCTCTGCTTATCCCTACAGTGTGGATCATGGTGGAGAGTGTAGGATCAAACCTGGCCCTAGGAGACGTGAGTATTGACTGCTACTTGGTTCTAGTACACAAGGTCATAGAAGAGACGATACTATTAGTGACATGGACACTGTCAAATGGACACACAGACACTGTAAACACTCCTTTTAGAAGTAGTAATTTAACACAATTACCCACATCAATACTGTGTGTACATCTGTGTATGCTATGTCACCTCCCTTCACCCTCCTTCCCCTCTCCTCTCCCCTCCTCCCTTCCCCTCACGTCTCCTTTCTTTTCCTCTTATCTTCTCCACTCCACTCCAGACAGAGAGAGAGAGAGAGAGGTGGGGCTGAACAATTAATTGCGATTATATCGCAATGTGACAAAACGAGATTTTGTAATCACAAAGGCTGCAATTTTACTTTGGAGCACGTTACACTTTACCTTGACCTGTACGATGGCCTTAGGCTCCACAGAACCTGACACTACAGACACTTTGCCAATTTTGCCTTTAAAAAAGATACTGCAAGTGTCAGGTATGGTGCAAAACCTTCCTGGCTAACGTTGCTCCCTCACGGGGCAACACCAACAACCGCATTTCAGCCCTAAAAAACACCACAAAGCCATGTACGATGCATAGTTAAAATGCTGAACACCAGTGTGTCAAATAAGACAAATAACACCCGACAGGATCATTGATCGAAATGACTCAAGCAGTAATAGCGTTCATCATGAAAGATATGATGCCCCTCGGTGATACACATACAGTAGGATCACTGTGGCTGTCTGTGCCATACTGTTTCTGTTAGGCTACTGACTGGATCAGAAATGTTCAGACAGTGTTTCTTTTTCTTTTAAGATCAACATTTAGATGCGTGAGTTTAAATATTTCCGACAGTCCCCACAGCGCAAGTTCTTTTCTCCAAGATGGTAGCTAGCTAACTCTCCTCTTCTCCTCCTGCCTCTCCTCCTCTCCTCTCCCCTCCTCTCTCCTTTCCTCCTGCTCTGTTCTTCTCTCCTCTCTTCCTCCCAGTAGCTGGTGTGTGTTTCCTCTCCCCCTCACCCCTCGCTCCCTTCCCTCTCCACTGCCCTACCCTCCCCTCTTGTCCTCCTCTCCTTTTCTCTCATCTCTTCCTCCCCTCTTGTCCTCCCCTCCTCTGCTCTCCTCCCCTCTTCCCCTCCTCTCCTCCCATTCCCATCCTCCCTCTCCTCCCCTCTTTCCCTGCTCCCTCTCCTTTCCTTCACTCTTCCCCTCCTCCCTCTCTTCTCATCCCCTCTTCCCCTTTTCTACTCTCCTCCCCTCTTCAACTCCTCTGCTCTTTTCCCCTCCTCCCTCTCCTCCCCTCCCCTCGCCCCCTCATCTGCTCTCTTCCTCCCCTCTCCCCTCTTTCCATCCTCCTTCTCCTCTACTCTCCTCCCCTCCTCCCTCTCCTTCTCCCTAGAAAAATGGAGGGATGGGGGCATATCAGGGGAAAGGAGATGAGGGATGATGGAGGGAGGGATTTGGAGGAGAGAGGTAGCATGTTAGGGAGGGAGAACAGAATGAGAGAATGAAAAGGAGAGGTAGAGTGGAAGAGAAGAATGGAGGGAGGGACCGAGAGCAGGGTAGAGAGGTAGGAACAGAAATGGAGATAGAGAAAGAGAGCGAGGATGAAAGGTGGAGAGAGAGAGAGAAAGAGAGAGAAAGAGAGAGAGAGAGAGAGAGAGAGAGAGAGGGGGGGGGGGCAGAGAGAGGGGGAGGGAAGGAAGAGGGAGACATTCTAATGTGAATGATGATGATCAGTAATATATTGTGTCTTGGTCTCCCCCATCAGATGCCTGTGAGCTCACACTGGACCCAAACACAGCACACAGAAACCTCTCTCTGTCTGAGGAGAACAGAAAGGTGACATGGGGAGAGGAGCAGCCGTATCCTGATCACCCAGAGAGATATGAGGACTATCTACAGGTGCTGTGTAGAGAGGATCTGTCTGGGCGCTGTTACTGGGAGGCAGAGTGGAATGGAGGAGGGGTTGATATAGCAGTGACATATAAAGGAATCAGCCGGAGAGGAGAGGGTGCTGACTGTGGGCTTGGACTCAATAACAAGTCCTGGAGTCTGGAGTGTTATGATAACAGATACTATGCCTGGCACAATGATAAAGGAACTGTCATACCTGCCCCCCCCTCCAGCTCCCACAGAGTAGGAGTGTATCTGGACTGGCCTGCCGGCACTCTGTCCTTCTACAGAGTCTGCTCTGACACACTGACCCATCTGCACACATTCCACAGCACATTCACTGAGCCCCTCTATCCTGGGTTCTATGTTAGGTCAGACTCCTCAGTGTCTCTGTGTCAGGTAGAATAGCCCACACACACTCTCACACACTGTGCTCACATGGATATTACTGAAGATTGAACTGCAGTGTTTCCCCTATGTTGATTTTACCGTGGCGGCCCGCCACGGTTAAATTTCTGCCGCCACGGTATCAGAATTAGAGCTGTACAAAATGTTAGGCCGTCTATCAGCCGTGATTGTTAGAGCGCATGTCGTAGAATAGCACAGACGCGCTATACAGCGCAGTTGAGATTGCGCGTGTGCATCCTTGAGAACTGAAAGTCGTATAACTTATGTTGTCAGTTCATTTAAGCCCGTTATTGTATTAGTCTATGGCTCTTGCAAATTTAAATTAAGTTAACTGGTGATTTTCGTTGTTTGTATTCTTCCCCTGCTAGCGAAATTGCACGTCTGTTGATTCGATAGCGATTGCTGCCCTTGCTCACGTTTGTATTTTAGGTGCATTATTATGCTTAAGTAGCCTAGTTTTAATGAATAAATGGTGGGTATATTGTTATTATTTGCTACAGAATGCTTAGCCTATCAAGATCAAATGAAGCAGACAGTGTACATGCTTCCGAGTGGCCTACCTTAATCTGTAGGCTAGGCCACTGCATTTACAATAAGTTGTTACGTCAATTATTGATTGGCAGCATTTATGCCATTTAGAACATACTGTAAGTATGCTAATTTTATTTATTTAGGGGAAATAGGACGAAAATATGTGCGATATTACATTAGCTATTAGACTATTACATGAAGCTGCTCCGAAATATAGGGTTAGCACTTTGTTTTGGCCGGGGGGGGGGGGAGGGGGGGGGGGGGGGGGGGGGGTTTAGACCTGACCTGCCCCCACTGCTAAAAAAAAAATCCTAGGGGAAACACTGAACTGTATACAGTTGGAATTGATATCCCAGAGTGTTTGTACATATTGGTGTCTGTAGAATGTTTGTTTTGTTTTAATTGTTGACAAACAACAATTCTGTCTTGATCTCAGTTCCACTGAATGTGATAAACTAAATAGTGTCTCACTTAGTTACTTACACAGTCTGTGGTGTCCTCAGATTATCAGGGATTGAATTCCACAGACTGAGAGCGGCTGAGCAGAAACCCTGAACTCCTATGGTATCCAGCTTAGTCCTTGGTGGTTTCAGTAAATGTTTTTCTTTTCCTTTCTGATCTCACCTTTCTCTATACTGCTTCTTATACTTGTTCGTTGGTGAGTGGGGTAGGGGGGTGTAGGGATGGGGTTGATGTTAACAGAGGAGCTGGTGTTTAGGAGTTTCTCTGGTGTTTAGAGAGGAGCTGGTGTTTGGTAACTTGGGGACATGTTTGACATGTCCAAAGCTGTGCTGTTGAGAACCAGGAATGTGTGTTTGTGTGTTTACCCAGATTCTCCACTGCTGACATGCCATGCATGTTTAATAAAGCTGTGTTTTGTTCAGAAACCCTTAATACAAGCCCATGTCGCCTGGTGGAGGTGTGTGTTTTTCTTTCAAACTGCATGATTTCACTTTTGTCAGTGTCAGACAAGAGAGACATGCTTGTAACCCAACCACACACACATACACTGTACATACACACACACTCACACATACACACACATCTAACTCACTGTGTGTGATAAAGAGGGGTGTTGGTAGGGGAATGTCTAACTCATGTAATATATAAGTACTTTCTTCAAGATGTCTGTAATATTCTTTGGCCTAGAACAGTTATTGTTTGCTGACCAAACGTGTAACAAATGTGACTGTTTGACTGTTTGACCCTGGTTGTTCTGCCCACACAGCAGGGATTCTTCAAGTTCCTCTATCTTGTCTTAAGCTCTGTTTCTAGTGTTGAACATCTGTATTAAGTTCTGCAGCCTGTTTTCTTTTTGCTTCCTTACATATTGTGGAGTTCCTCCTTTGACAGACATGAACTATTGAACTGATTATGTAACTGTTTGAAAAGTAGTTCAAAGTAGTGCTCAGATAATGTCATGTCAGAGAGCCATTCTATTCCAGACATGATTTCAGTACTGTTTTAGAACTGCTCCTCCTTCCTGTAAGAATGAACAGATAAAAACATTCTTCTGACCTCAGACTTTTAATGATAAGATTTCACCACACCAGTCTGATATCAGGGGGTCCAGGGCCTCCCTTCTGACTCCACAACTGCTGCCCACTGAGTACAAAAACAACCTCAACTAAACCAAGCGCAGGCACAGTCTCTGTACTTACACAATATTTATTTTTCATGATGACACAAACTCAAATTCATTCAACAAACAGTTCAGACGAGGGTGTTCGCTCCAAGGCAGTCGGAAGTCTCACCTGTGACATGACAAACACTGACAACCTGAACATATCGTATTTATCGTGTGAAGAACATATTATAAGTAAATAATGTTCTACTATAATATCAAACATGTTTTTGTCCTTCTTACCCTGTGATGCTGGGCAGCCTCATGTATTGGAACACAGGTCTGACATCTGTGTTTTCTGGAGTTCTGACACACCAAGCAGATAAGTCGTTGATCCTCCAGACAAAAGAGCTGGAGTTTTTCACTGTGCAGACTGCAGAGCACCTCATATCCTGCAGAGCACCTCATATCCTGCAGAGCACCTCATATCCTCCTGAGGACCTCATATCCTGCAGAGCACCTCATATCCTGCAGAGCACCTCATATCCTGCAGAGCACCTCATATCCTGCAGAGCACCTCATATCCTACAGAGCACCTCATATCCTGCAGAGCACCTCATATCCTGCAGAGGATGTCAGACCCTCTGAACTCTCTCCTCTACCAAGGCCTCACACAGGTTCCTGTCACTGTGCAGACTGCAGAGCACCTCAGAGCCTGCTGACACAGGTACATGTCACAGAGACAGATTACAGAGAGTCTCCTCCACTGAAAACTGTCACGCACAAACAGAAGTGTTGAGGTGTCTTTCCTTCAGACGTGGAAACATTCCACCAGGAAAATTGTCTAAAAAGGTGTGGAAGTACGTTTGTTTCAGACAAACATGAACGTTGTGTTTACACCGCCCACGAATAAACGCTACACCCAAAAAAATTGGTTGAAAACGGTAAATTCAACCAATTTATGGTTGAACGGTAAATTCAACCATAAATTATTTACATAAAGTAATTTACATAAATTTATTACATAAAGTATTTATTACACATGTACATAACTTTCTGCACAGCTTTCTGTATGAAAGCTAACGTGTATGAACGTTTCGGCATGCTGCTTCAGATTTCTACACAATGTAGAACACTTGTATTTGAGACAGTTGTATTACCAACGCACACCTAATTGATAGCCAATGAGAAAGGGAGTTGCCGCCCTCATAGACAAACAAAGAATAGACAAGGAGGTCAGCGATAGTAAATGAAACCTGCGTTTTTAGCTGCATGATTCATTCATTCAATGTTCTTTAATAAACGCTGCAGCGTTTATTCAAAGAAATATGGTATGTGTTGAAAGCAACAATCTGTATTTACAACAATTTGGGAATATTTTAATATCAATTTTAGATTTGAGTTTCAGTCATTTGTATGACATCTTCTGAGAAACATTTAGTCATTTAGCAGACGCTCTTATCCAGAGCGAGAAACCTGTAAACATGTTCAGTTTTGTCCTTGCAGTCATGCAAGGACCTCTCCCCTTCTCATAGTCCAGCTGCACTGTGATCCTCTGGAGTGTCCTCTGCACAGTAGGGGTCTCTGCTGCCTGTGGACATGGACCATCCTTCTGGGCTGTAGACCCCAACCTAGGTTGGTTTCATTCTCTCCCCCTTCTATCCCACAGGCTTTTTAGCCACTCCCATTAACCAGTCAGGAACTTGACATTTCTCACTGTTACTGCTACAGTGTTTTCATCAGTACTGCAGTCCTGGGCTCCTCTTCATCTGGAGAAGGATGAAACTGCTTATGTATGGTTGGACTTCCCACATACTAGAGAATATTTCCTTCCTCCCCAGTTTATCTTGATGATGTGTTGATTAAGTATCGATCAGGGGATGTGCAGTGTTGGGGTCCAAAATCACAGCTGCTGCAAAACAAAGCCAGAAGAATTCTACCCATAACATACTCTACACCAATAATACAATATATGTTTACTTTGATATGAATCGGTCAACTTGCTCACTAACTGCACACCTTGTGGTGAGGAGTGGCATTGCTCTGTGCAACAGGAATGTGTTTACAATCTGCAGAGTTACACACGTTGTCCCATGAACCAGTGTGAGCAAGTGCTGAGTGTGCCCAGAGTGCCCCCCACAGTCGTACTGACTTTGCAAGGTGAGTTAGCAGGTGCACATGACATGTCATGGATGCTTCCCCAGACAGTAACTGAAACCTCATCCCAAACTGGACCAGCATGTTATCTGCTTTGTTGATGTCTTGGAAGGTGACCTTTTCTTTCAGAGGTAGAGACACTGCTGACACCAGCAGGCCTGGGTGCTCCACACAGCTGGGTTCCAGTTCACCATTCAGGACTGGCTAAGCTGTAGAACAGGAGCTGTGCTCTCCACTGTGAGGCTTTCCAGGACTTGAACGCTGCAGGGGGTCTGGGTAGTCGTGTTATTAGGTGTGGTGCCTTTATATCCTTGATCCTGTTGTTTCAGTACCCTCATGTAGTAGGGTGGATCACTACTGTACAGAAGAAGCTCTGTGAGCTGTGTAATGACACCAAGTAAGAGAGCATTCATCTAGTCTGGATCAAAGCCCACACTATATCAGAATAAGGCTGTTTATGAGTGCTGATGGACCTTCACTCCTCTTCCACTTGTGTTTGGTGCTTCTGCTTGCTCTGTATCTTCCAGCATGTTCTTTACCTCTCTGTCAGGATGTTCTGTAGCAGCACAGTGTCCTTCACCTGTTTCTCTACTAGAGTACCAGGATGTCAACAGAAGCCACAAACAAAGTACCCTTTCAACTGTGTTGTGTTTTGCATGGCTGGTCTTGTCTACATCTACACAACCACATAGTCAAACAACCTTGCTGTTCACACGTGTTCCAGTTTTTTTCCAAGACACACCTTTGGATGCCACTGTTTTGGCCTGATCAACAAAGAGTCAGAGACAAATTGACACAAGTGTCTCTGGAGCACCAAACCGAAGACCCCCAAGCTCCCATTTTGTGACTACAAGAATCGGTAAAGCAAATTCTCAAACTGAAAAGCAGACTTTAACCCTCCTGTTGTGTTTGTTTCTTGTTCACCACTTTTGTGTTCCCGGTCAAAAGGGACCGCCCCATTATAGCTGACTATAATTCCCTAATAATACGTATATTATCAACTAATGTTGTGTTACATCTTTTTAGCAACTTAAGTTCTTGCAAACATTACAAGTATTAAACTTCTGTTTGCCATTTATGGCCTGTAGGCCTCATTAAGACAAGCGTATGCAACTCGTTTTTGAGTGAAAGAAGCATAATATATGGATCATTTTGAATATGTACGCTTGGATGTTGGTCCGTTCTATCTCCTTCCAGTTGTCTTTGTAAACACATCTACCCTCCAAGTTAGTCATGTTTATGACTATGGTTTCAATGGACTCTGTCAGGAACAGCTTGAAGCAGGATTTGATGTCACCAACCTGGGAGATGGCATATCTGGTTGGCCCTGGGGTCATCCTGATGACATTTTCAGTCGACAGTCGACTTCTCCACTCAAGTGGTGATGAAGAACAAACCACAAACTCCCATTCTTGGACATGAATGTCACAACAACCTTAGCAGGGCCCTCTTCCTCATCACTAGATTGTTCAACATCAGTTGTCTCTTCGTCTGGATCATATTCTGTGTGTGTGTGTATGTGTGTGCATATGTACTCAAACACATGTGCATGTTGGGTCTGGGAGGTTAAGTGTGTCTATCTGTTGTATGGGTGTGTGCCTGAACAAAATGTTATCAAAAATGTTTTTGTTTTACCCATTTTTTGAATGACCGGTCATTTTTGACCGGGAACACCAAAGGTGTACAAAAGTTAAATAAAACACCCACATTTTTATGAAATTCAGAAAAAAAAAATTGGGCTGTTTAGAAACCCTGTGTGGACAAAGTCATGGAACCTTATGGCAATCAGAATAAATTAACTACATTTTTTCAGGGAGAAAACTAGTAAATCGGTCACTTTTGACCGGGACACAACAGTAAGTAAATTTACAATATTCCTTCACAGTATCATTGTGCACATTCATTAACACAGAATGTGATGTTTCAGAGTTACTTCATCACCAAATTTCTCTAAGAGGAAGTGAAACAGCCTTTTGCTCAAGTCAAATGGCCGACATTCAATACTAGGTTAAAACAAATCCAACTATGATCAAACAAGATCAAAATAACTTTTATCGTTTCACTGCTGTTGTTGGTCATATATCAAGTATTTCTAAATACCGTAATTACAATGACATTGTTGTAATCCTGTAAAGTCTATAAACATAGATAATCATACATCCACACAGACACATGTCATACGTTACTGATCCATCAAGGTTTTCTAAGAGGAAGTGAGGTAGTGCTCAGTACAGCTGATGGTGCAGTATGATGGAGTAGAGCTTGTTGTAAGAGGAAGTGAGGTAGTGCTCAGTACAGCTGATGGTGCAGTATGATGGAGTGGAGCTTGTTGTAAGAGGAAGTGAGGTAGTGCTCAGTACAGCTGATGGTGCAGTATGATTGAATGGAGCTTGTTGTAAGAGGAAGTGAGGTAGTGCTCAGTACAGCTGATGGTGCAGTATGATGGAGTGGAGCTTGTTGTAAGAGGAAGTGAGATAGTGCTCAGTACAGCTGATGGTGCAGTATGATGGAGTGGAGCTTGTTGTAAGAGGAAGTGAGGTAGTGCTCAGTACAGCTGATGGTGCAGTATTAAGGAGTGGAGCTTGTTGTCTTCTCTGTTGTCTTCTGTACCAAGGTCTAATACAGGAGCGTGGTGGTCAGGGATAGGAGAGGGTCAGTCCAGGTACAGCAGGTCTATAGGAGCGTGGTGGTCAGGGACAGGTGAGGGTCAGTCCAAATACAGCAAGTCTATAGGAGCGTGGTGGTCAGGGACAGGTGAGGGTCAGTCCAGGTACAGCAGGTCTATAGGAGCGTGGTGGTCAGGGACAGGTGAGGGTCAGTCCAGGTACAGCAGGTCTATAGGAGCGTGGTGGTCAGGGACAGGTGAGGGTCAGTCCAGGTACAGCAGGTCTATAGGAGCGTGGTGGTCAGGGACAGGTGAGGGTCAGTCCAGGTACAGCAGGTCTATAGGAGCGTGGTGGTCAGGGACAGGTGAGGGTCAGTCCAGGTACAGCGGGTCTATAAGAGTGTGGTGGTCAGGGACAGGTGAGGGTCAGTCCAGGTACAGCAGGTCTATAGGAGCGTGGTGGTCAGTGTCACGAAACCGGCTCGGGGGTTGAGACAAACAAAGGGAAACACATGCGCGAGGACTAATGCTGTGGTAATTTATTAAAGAATATCAATATAACATAACAAAAGTGAGGTATGTAATTCAGTAAATCAGTGGTGTACGTGTGGGTGCCTGTCTCATGATAGTGAGCGGTGTTGAAGGGTGTAAAAACAAAAGTCAAAAGGTTGCCACAACTCAAAACAAAACGTGCTGTGGACAAACAGAAGGGCCGTCTCTCTCTCCTGATGTCCTCTTAAAGGGGAGGAAACCACTGGGCCCAGGTGTAGCCACTTGACGGCTGAGGAAGCCGTCACAAGCACACAGCCATGACAACTTGGCTCTCATTTCATTGCTGCTGAATCAGCAGAGAGCAGTTGTCTCTTTTGGTCATGAAGACTCTTGGTTGTAAAAGAGAGACCAGGTGTGGAACACAAGTGCAGAACTTTTAATCAGAACACAGGTTCAGATGTACCAAGAGCTGATCCAGAATCATGGTCAGGAACAGGGGAGGGTCAGTCCAGGTACAGCAGGTCTATAGGAGTGTGGTGGTCAGGGACAGGTGAGGGTCAGTCCAGGTACAGCAGGTTTATAGGAGCGTGGTGGTCAGGGACAGGTGAGGGTCAGTCCAGGTACAGCAGGTCTATAGGAGCATGGTGGTCAGGGACAGGTGAGGGTCAGTCCAGGTACAGCAGGTCTATAGGAGCGTGGTGATCAGGGACAGGTGAGGGTCAGTCCAGGTACAGCAGGTATATAAGAGCGTGGTGGTCAGGGACAGGTGAGGGTCAGTCCAGGTACAGCAGGTCTATAGGAGCGTGGTGGTCAGGGACAGGTGAGGGTCAGTCCAGGTACAGCAGGTCTATAGGAGCGTGGTGGTCAGGGACAGGTGAGGGTCAGTCCAGGTACAGCAGGTCTATAGGAGCGTGGTGGTCAGGGACAGGTGAGGGTCAGTCCAGGTACAGCAGGTCTATAGGAGTGTGGTGGTCAGGGACAGGTGAGGGTCAGTCCAGGTACAGCAGGTCTATAGGAGCGTGGTGGTCAGGGACAGGTGAGGGTCAGTCCAGGTACAGCAGGTCTATAGGGGGACAGGGGAGATAGGGCAGGGTTTGCAAAGGATAGCAGAACTTCTGGTCAGATTCTAATAATCTGCTTCATGATTTTCACACTGTTCATGATAATGTCTCACCAGTCTACTTAATAACAGGTGTTTGGTGTGAAACTAGGGGTGTAGAACTCGGCTCCCCCTGGTGGAGGGACTTGGCAGTGCTGCCTCAACTGAGTGTGTTCAGCAACATGGTATTACAGTGGAGGTGGTCAGCATGGTCATGTCATCAGGACGAACTAGCCTAACTTTTTCCACTGTTGTACACTAGATGTCAGTATAAGGCTGTGTAATACTGTAGGCTGTAGTAGTGCCTGTAGCAGCCTTACACCCCCACCCGCCACCTACGGTCTTCTTTAGACAACCGCCTGGTGGTCCCACCGCTCAAGACCGCCCGGTCCCAGCACAAGCTCTTCTCCTGCCTGGCACCCCAGTGGTGGAATCAACTCCTCCATGAGAGACACGGACTGTCTCTCCACCTTCAAGAGAAGGCTCAAGACGCACTTGTTCCGGGAGTACAATGGTACTTAGGAATGGTTTGCTGGACCCAACGCTAGTTTCCTCAAGGTTCACAATGACTCTTGCTTAGACTATTGCTCTTGTTGGTTAGTGGTAGCTGATTTAAACTGTTGTATTCTATTTTAGTTAATCCTATTTTTATTGCTTTCCTACAGGTTCACTTGCTCTTAGAGATTCATGTTGTGTAATTGTAACTTGCTTAACTACATGCTCTTATGGTTTATTCCCTTTCGCACTTATTTTTTGGTTGTTCACAATATGTACTTCTTGTTTTTGGCTACCCGCAATGCTTTGGGGCTATCTTGTTGTTATTATCAGTGACTTATGCACTTTGTAAAGCTCTCTCTTGGAAGTCGCTTTGGATAAAAGCGTCTGCTAAATGAATAAATGTAAATGTAAATGTAGTGCCTTCAGGTTACTAATGTATATCTGAAGCTTAACACACTGAATCATTCATTTAGGATTTACACAATAATATTATACAAATCATTTAGCCCGTCAGAGACAAACCATAACCCCATGATATATGACTTACTGTAAGTCGCTCTGGATAAGAGCGTCTGCTAAATTACTAAATGTAAATATTGATAATCATACTGAATTGTATCATACATAAAAAATAGATTGATGTAACTGTACCTTGTTAGCCATTTGTTGTTGAGTCATTAAAATCTATTATATAAAATAATGAAACAAAATAAATTATTTAATTTCTCATTTCTGTTTTTTCACCTAGTGTGTTTCTCAGTTCCTGCTCTGAGAATCAACTTTGAGCTCCTCCTCCTGCTTCCTATTGGTGTATATGCACAGGAATGTTCCACCTTCTGGTTCCTATTGGTGTGTATACACAGGAATGTTCCTCCTTCTGGTTTCTATTGGTGTATATACACAGGAATGTTCCTCCTTCTGGTTCCTATTGGTCCATATATGCAGGTAGGCTCACACTTTTGTTTCCTTTTGGTCCATATATGGAGGTGGGTGGGGCCTGACATGAGAGACTTGGGGTGAGGCACAGGTAAAAGTGAAAGTCTAAATATTTTGCACAGGATCCATTTTGTGACTACAAGAATCGGTAAAGCAAATTCTCAAACTGAAAAGCAGACTTTAAAGTAAGTGATTTTATAATATTCCTTCACATTATCATTGTGCACATACATTAACAGAGAATGTGATGTTCCAGAGTTACTTCATCTTAGTAACTAACAAGATTTTTCTAAAAGGAAGTGAAACAGCCTTTTGCTCAAGTCTGATGGCCGACATTCAATACCAAGTTAAAACAAATCCAACTATGATCTAACAAGATAAAAATAACTTTTATTGTTTCACTTAATCAACCAGCCATGCTGTTGTTGGTCATTTATCAAGTTATTCTAAATACTGTCATTACAATGACATTGTTGTTATCCTGTAAAGTCTATAAACATAGATAATCATACATCCACACAGACACATGTCATACGTTACTGATCCATCAAGGTTTTCTAAGAGGAAGTAGTGCTCAGTACAGCTGATGGTGCAGTATGATGGAGTTGAGCTTGTTGTAAGAGGAAGTGAGGTAGTGCTCAGTACAGCTGATGGTGCAGTATGATGGAGTGGAGCTTGTTGTCTTCTGTTGTTTTATGTCAGTACTATAAGGTAAATGACTGAGGTACTGAATCAATTTTAACTGAGTTGTTTACATCATAATGGTGTGTTCTTAATGAGGGTATCAAGTTAGGTTTCCTTCCTCTCTTGAGGTAAAAGTCTGACAGGGTTGAATTATATCTGTTATTTGTTTACAGGTCTACAGGTCTGGCTTTAAAATCCTTCTAATCTGACCCTGAGGAGAGAAGGTCTGACTTTGAGAGAGAGGAGGGGTCCCTGCCTCTCAAATGAGTCTCTCTGGGGAGAGTGAGGAGGGGAGCCCTGCCTCTAAAATGAGTCTTTCTGGGGAACATGACATGGACACCAAAGCTAAGAGGTAAGATGAGAATCCAGACCTGTTCATGACTGTTCTCCATCTCAGAGCTCAGCAGTGATATTATGACATCATCATTAGTCAGAATAAATGAGAGACTGAGGGTCTGTCTCTGTTGTGTTGAAGCCCAATCCAGCAGAGACCAGCCTCACCTGTACCCAGCTGTGTGTCCATGAAGAGTGACAGGTCTATGGAACCACCTTTCAAGTTCAGTGATGGAGGAGGACCTTGTAATGAGGAAGGGTATGTACTGACCTCTGCTGGTGTTCAATGTTATGTGATGAAAGTGACGTGATGTGAAGAAGCCGTCTGTACTGGGACTCAATATTCCTAGATTGTAATATATTTGTCTTGTAGTTTATATGTGATGATAGTGATAGTGTTTACATGTATTTGGGCCCATATGAATCAATGCAACATTACTTATTCATGTCAGAGCACAACCTGCCAGCCGTAATCCCTACTGTTTATTGTCTTGACGGTCTGATTGTTAAGTGTATACAGTTGGCCAGGCCAGACCCATTAATTTCCAACACCTGTTTGTTGGTAAAATTGAGCTGTTAAAATGTTTGGAAAGAATCTATGAAAGGGGACATGCTGCTCACTGGCAAAGACATCGATTTTCTTTAAGTGAAGCAAAGTATAAAGTAGTATTTATAATCTAAAAGTCCAATGCCGACCTTTGCTTTATCATGTTAAATCTCTACTAAAACACAGGGTCAGAGATGCTGATTGTAGACACTAAAGTATCCATCATCACATCCCTACTAAAACACAGGGTTAGAGATGCTGACTGTGGACACTAAAGTATCCCTCATCACATCCCTACTAAAACACAGGGTCAGAGCTGCTGACTGTAGATACTAAAGTATCCCTCATCACATCCCTACTAAAACACAGGGTTAGAGCTGCTGACTGCCAGCCTGGCTGACATACAGACCATGTGGTAAAGGTGGTTCACAGTGAGAGATACAGAGTAACAACAGGTCTGGAAACCTGCCTATCTGACTCTCATTCATGTTGAACAGCAACATGAACAGTCAAGCCTGGTTCTGACAATTCCAATGAATTATTTTAGCAACACATCTTGTGGCTCTACTCTGTTTATGTTTGTAAGACACTTTGTTGTGTTTGTTGACAGGATGGGGCAGCAGAGACCAGCCTCACCTGTACCCAGCTGTGTGTCCATGAAGAGTAACAAGTCTATGAATCAACCTATCATGTTCAGTGATGGAGGAGGACCTTCTAATGAGAAAGGGTATGTACTGACCTAAGATGGTCTTCAATGTTATATGATGAAAGTGACATTATGTGAAGAAGCTGTCTGTACTGGGACTCAATATTCCTAGATTATAATATATTTGTCTTATAGTTTATATGTGATGATAGCGATAGTGTTTACATGTATTTGGGCCCACATGAATCAATGCAACATTACTTATTCATGTCAGAGCACAACCTGCCAGCCTCTATCCCTACTGCTTATTGGTTGTGCTTTGCCTTTGGCAAGTGCATAACCTTTGTTCTCTCACATATATATTTATTGTGAGAATGCTGTTCAGCATTCTCACAATTGTTTTTCAACTTCTGAGTTCTTCCGCCGTTTTTTGGCCTTTAACTAGTCCTGCATACTTTCACAGATTCCTACATTTTTTTGTATCAAAACATTCAGCTCCTTCAGGAGATGATGGCCATGACTTTTGGTATTTCTCACTTTTATACTTTTTCAAGAATTAAGGTTTTTGTGCAAATTATTCTCCCATTAAAAGTAATGGTAAATCCTTCCAAATTATTAAAAAGCTTCCTCCTCTTTCAAACTTAACTACATCAGCATACTTTCAGCTAGAGACACCATTCAACCTTTAAAATGTTCACAAGACATTCAGCTATTCCCAAATGATTCAGCTTTTTCAAATATATTCAGCCAATTTTGAATTTTGACAGTTTTAAATACATGAAAAAATGAGCTCCTTCTTGATTTTTATGATTGAGCAGCCAGCAGAGTGGCAAACTAAATTGTCAAACACAATACAGAAACAAGTTATACCTTAAAATATAGGAAAACTTGTCCGCAACGACAGACACGCACCACTCAGTCTCTCACACAGGTGATTGGTGCGTTTACTTGACAATGAGAAACCCGATTACTAGCAATTGTCGGTTTATGCCAATTATACGATTACTCCGTTTACATGTGTAATTAATTACGCGATTACTCAATAAACGCGTCTACATGATTCTTTTTTATTAATTGTTGTATGCTCCACGGACAAAACTTGCACCATCATCCTTCTGCAACAAAGTGTCGCTGTGTCTTCCTGTATTGGCCCTACTGCTGTATGTTTCATTCCATCAACGCATTGAATCCTACTAAGAAAGCCGAGTAAACGCACTCAATGGTAGGCTACATCTGCTACTGCTATTACTATCCCAAATATAATTTCAGCTGGTAAAACGATAATATTCTTGTTACGACTAGCTAGCCTACTTCTTCTGTTTAACAGTTCAGCTTCTCCCACAATGTAGGCTATTTTAGCTCTTAGCTTTGTTAGATGATGCAGTTCAGCTTCCACACTGCCTCTTTTGTGTCACTCACACATTTTTGAAATTCATTTCAGCTTGCGGGTATTTTCTCATTTCTCACTTTTATACTTTTTAAAATATAAAGGTTTTTGTGCAAATTATTCTACCTTTAAAAGTAATGGTAAATCCTTTCAAATCATTGTTGGAATGCTGCTCCAGCCCCTTTCAAAAATACCTTTCGGTTGCTTTGAAGCTTCAGCTTATAACATTCTACAAAATGTTCACTTTTCAGCTTTTTTAGCATGGTCAGCTATCCCCATTCAGGTTTTCAGCATTCTCACTGCTGTTTTGCAGGAACAGCCTTTTCTAGTTGTGAGAATACTGTTCAGCATTCTAAACATCATCCATACCTGTTCATGACTATTCTCCATCTCAGAGCTCAGCAATGATATTATGACATCATCATTAGTCAGAATAAATGAGAGACTGAGGGTCTGTCTCTGTTGTGTTGAAGCCCAATCCAGCAGAGACCAGCCTCACCTGTACCCAGCTGTGTGTCCATGAAGAGTGACAGGTCTATGGAACCACCTTTCAAGTTCAGTGATGGAGGAGGACCTTCTAATGAGGAAGGGTATGTACTGACCTCTGCTGGAGTTCAATGTTATATGATGAAGGTGACATGATGTGAAGAAGCCGTCTGTGTTTATTGTATACAGGTAGGTAGGCCTCACACAGTCATTGACAACACACAATAAATAATTTGAAGTATAACATCATCATTAGATTCAGGATGTGACATTTCTGCTAAACAAAGTCAGAACTCATAGCCCGGCTATGTTCAGACCATGAGGTAGAGCTACACAGTGAGAGGGAGCTGTTATTTAATATTAATTCATTAACATGTGGTGTTGGTCTTCTCTTTATGTATCTATGGTTTAACCACTAGACCACCATCAGACACATCGACACCTATGACCTCCCTGTTGTGTATTGTAGAAGAAAATTCTAGCTGGACTGTGTAGATTTGAATAGTCGGAGATGGCGGTTTCAAATACAAATTATTTAGATTATACAATTACATATGATTTAAACAAAGTACTTTGTGATCGGTCATTACGAAAGGTGTGCTAGCCACAAATCGTTCGCAAGAGTGATCCCGAACATCCAAAGATCACAACCTCATATACACGTCAGATCAAATGGCATTATATAAGGTTAATCAATCAATGTAACCAACTCTGATTGGCCCACTCGAATTGGTGACAGTTTGAAACAATACATCTCCCTAGCAATTGTTCCACTGTTCTTTGATGGGGCATATCTCCCCAAACCAATAGATAGTGAAGCAGCAGGAGTTGGCCAGTCAAATGGTCAACTGTCCTTTGTGTGACCATCTTTAAACAAGAATTTAATTTACATCACCTATGAAGCAGGAAGGGTCAGAGCAGCTTGATCCATTTATCTACCTTCCCCCAGGTCACAAGAACAATACAGCTGAACTCTCATTGTCCTTAGACCAACTGTCTCTTCCCCCCGGGTGTAAAAACTCTTTCAGGTCACCCAGACTTCATGTCTCCAAATGGTATCTCTACCAAATGGAGTTAAATCAACAGTCATTGTATAAAGCTTCTTAAATCTATCTTAAAACTTCTATTAAAGCACATTTATTGTACATATGACTAAAATGTTTGCCTCGTGGAGTTCGATAGTAATGGGGTGCTGCTGACGCATCTGTTGTTAAGTCTGTTAAAAAGGGTAGGGAGTCGGGACAATGATTTAATCTGAAAATTGCTAAATGTTTCCCTGCACTGATTAAATGTTGATGAAATGTAGGCTAACACTGTACCCATTAAACAAAATGACGTCCCCAGGACGTCCCTTGTTAGCTGGGTAGCTAGATGGCTTATATGGACATTAAACCAACAGGTTAATACCACTCACAGATTGGCTACCCACCTTTCTTGGTAAAAAACTGGGTTACTGATTCAAACCCTCTCTTTTGTCTATCCTCTCTTTGTTTTTTCTCTGATCTTTTCCGAAACCCTGATTTGTGTTTACGGCCCGACATTCTTAGCCTGACGTTGTCATACTCATAATTCTAGTCAGAATATGAGTCTGAGAACTCTCCGTTGGGCTTTGACTACAGGGCGTGTTTCAAACGAGCCTGGAAAACAAATGCCTTTGCTCAATTGGATAGATCTACAACCAATCAGAGCAACAGAGTATGTGACGTATGTTAAGCACCGCATAGTTGTTGTCAACAGAACTGAACTACAAGTAGACTTGAAGTATGCTTGAAGAATGAATACAAACGATTTTTGCCGGTGTTGTAAAATTAATTTAAGGGTAAGGGGAGTACTTGTTCACACAGTCAACCTTTTTGAGCGAAACAATAAAGGGCAATGCATATACGAACAAGTTCTCCGTTTAGGATTACAACTCCACAAAAGAAAAGGAGAAACCACAATGGCCACTAGGTTTTCATTGTGTCCCATCTTCTTCGCGACCATCAGGGCCAGCTGATAAATTAAACTTTTACCGAATCCGTAGGAAGGACGGCAAAAACATATTTTCCATCGACAAATGCCTTGATTGCGTCTCTCTGTTCCTCTTTCAAAATTAATGCGCTGTCGATGTCTTCTAAAACAGACTCGATAGCAGACATAACATTCCAGATCTCCAGCGGTAGCCATGTTTGTTCAAAACGAATTCAACCTAAGCGCTGTTTTGTGACGTGGGTGATTACGTTACTGTTGATCATCTGTCCATCATCGTATAAAGCCCGCCCTGGCAATTTCATTGGTTCGCCCAGATTCTGGTTTTCTGTAGTTGGTCCCCAATACGAGACCCTCCAGACCCAACTTCCCGACAAAATTTTCTTTTGGGCGGGGAGAAGTTGGGCTGGCAGCCAGGCTACGACATTCTAGCGACTAGCGACAAACTTCCCTGAAACTAATGCAGTTATGCAAGCCATACCGTACTACCATTAGGTCATTCCATGTCGGTGCAGAACATTTTTTCTAAGCTGCTCTCTCTAATTCAGTAGAGACTAGAACAAACTCCAGGATAAGCCTGTGAGTTACTTCTCCACCTTAAAAGACTTGACATTTATTGTAAACATGTAATTTTGTTATAATAGCTTTACATACAAATAAGAGAGTGCAGCTCTAGTGAAAGTTTGACAACAATAACCTCCCTACACACACACACACAGACAGCATGAGAGTCAGTGTCCAGCCCTGCAGGTACCAGGCCTGGTATGAGCACAGACCAGGTGGGGCTCAGCCCACTTAGACTGGTTGAGACCAGAAGGTCTTCAACTCCTGGGTGGAGCAGTGCTGCAGTGTCTAAAGCAGGCTGCTAGCAAACATGCAGCCCTATGTGAGGTGGACCCTGATGTCATTCTTCAGTGTCTGGTTGAAACACAACACACTTGTTTACCTGGGGGTGACAGTGCTCCTATCTTTGATGAATGTATTAAAGGAATAGTGCCTTGTAGTGGTATAGAAGATGGTTTACTTGGTAGTGATGGTATCACACTTATACAGTGTGTCTGTGTGTATGCATGAGTGGATACAGTTAAGTTTACCATTCATGCTTATGTATGATAAACTCTTTAGGAGATCAGCCCTTGTACATGTGGTTAAGTAATGTCATTTCTTGTCTTCAGATATCAACAGGAGAAGTCAGACCAGAGTCACCATGAGGACTTGTCCTCCATATTCACCGTGAGTTTTGTGTTAGTATAAAGTACAAACAACACAGAATCATTTGTATCATATTGTTCTACTGTGTATAGAGTTCCTGGTTCATCTGATATCTTCCCTCTCTGTTTCAGGTGCTTGAGGAGACTGTCATCAGGTTTGTGAAGGAAGAGCTGAAGAGGATGAAGAGGATTCTGAGTTCAGATTTCCCAGAAGGCTTAGAGAGTCAGAGGAAGGACCAGGAAGTGGTGGACCCTGAATATCAGAAGCAGGAGAGCAGTGCCAGAGAGGGAGCTCTGAAGATCACACTGCTCATCCTGAGGAACATGAACCAGAAGGAGCTGGCTGACACTCTGGAGAAAAGTAAGAGACTCCATATTTAGTCTGAGTTGACTGATTGATGGTATATGATGAAGGTTAGATATACAAAGAAAGTTATGAGACTCAGAGTAGCCCAATGTTGAGTAGATCTTTTATGTGTGAGAATACTAAGCTGTTTGATTATTGTGTACCTGATAAATGATCTGTGAATCTGTGAATAATCAAAACTACGTTTAACAAAACACACACTTAACATAAATCTTGTTTTTTTGTTAGATGAGCGTCCTGAGATTTGTCGACAGAAACTCAGATCTGAACTAAGGAAGAAGTTTGAAACTGTGTTCGAGGGCATAGCTAAACAAGGAAACCCAACTCTTCTCAATAAGATCTACACAGATCTCTACATCACAGAGGGTGAGAGTGGAGAGGTCAATAAAGAACATGAGTTGAGTCAGATTGAGACAGCATCCAGGAAATCAGCAAGAACAGAAACAGCCATCACATGCAACAACATCTTTAAACCCTCAGCTGGACGAGATACACCTATCAGAATTGTTCTGACAAAAGGAGTTGCTGGCATCGGAAAAACTGTCTCTGTGCAGAAGTTCATCACGGATTGGGCTGAGGGACTAGCCAATCAGGAAATCCAGTTCATCTTTCCTCTTCCGTTTCGAGAGCTGAATTTGTTGGATGGAGAAGAGTTCAGTCTGACAGAACTTGTCCATCACTTCTTCTCGGAAACCAGAGAATCAGGAATCTTCAACTACAACAAGTACAACGTTCTGTTTGTCTTTGATGGTCTGGATGAGTGTCGACTGCCCTTAGCCTTCAAAAAGAACAAGAGCTGGTGTGATGTCACAGAGTCCACCTCAGTGGATGTGCTGCTGACCAACCTGATCAGAGGAAACCTGCTTCCCTCTGCTCTCATCTGGATCACCACTCGACCTGCAGCAGCCAATCAGATCCCTTCTGAGTGTGTTGATCTGGTGACGGAGGTACGAGGGTTCAATGACCCACAGAAGGATGAGTACATCATGAAGAGATGCAGTGATGAGATCCTGGCCGGGAGAATCATCTCACACATCAAGACATCAAGGATCCTCTACATCATGTGCCACATACCAGTCTTCTCTTGGATTACTGTTACAGTCCTTGAACACATGCTGAGAACAGAGAAGAAAGAGAAGATGCCCAAGACCCTGACTGAGATGTACACAACCTTCCTGGTGTTACAGACCAAACAGAAGAAGGTGAAGTATGCTGGGAAAACTGGGACCGATCCACACTGGAATGAAGAGAGCATTCAGAGTATTCTGTCACTGGGAAAACTGGCCTTCCACCAGCTGGAGAAAGGCAACCTGATTTTCTATGAGAAAGATCTGACAGAGTGCGGCATTGATGTCTGTGATGCCTCAGTGTACTCAGGAGTGTTCACACAGATATTCAGACAGGAAGGTAAAGTCTTCCAGGAAAAAGTGTTCTGCTTTGTCCATCTGAGCTTTCAGGAGTTTCTGGCTGCTGTGTTTGTGTTTCTCTCATTCATCAACAACGATGAGAATCTGATGTCTAAGAATCCATTAGCTTCCAGTTCCAACAAACTGTTGGCTCTTTTCAGAGAGAGACCAGAAGTCAGTTTCTACAAGAGTGCTGTGAACAGGGCCTTGCAGAGTAAGAATGGACAACTGGACCTTTTCCTCCGCTTCCTCCTGGGCCTCTCAATGGAGTCCAATCAAACTGACTTACGAGGCCTACTGACTCAGACAAGAAGCAACACGCAGAGCCATGAAGAAACAGTCAAGTACATCAAGGAGAAGATCAGAGAGGATCCCACTCCAGAGAGATGCATGAATCTGTTCCACTGTCTGAATGAACTGAATGACCATTCTCTGGTGGAGGAGATCCAACACTACCTGAGCTCAGGAAGTCTCTCCAGTGAGAAGAAGCTCTCATCTACACAGTGGTCAGCTCTAGTCTTTGTGTTGCTGACTTCAGAAGAGAAGATGGACGTGTTTGACCTGAAGATATACTCCAGATCAGAGGAAGGTTTTCTGAGGCTGCTGCCAGTGGTCAAAGACTCAAAAACTGCTCTGTATGTATAAGGGTTAGATATTATATTTCATGATTGTATGATAAACATGACTCTGATGATGTCTCATGTTCTCCTTATGTCATGTAGGCTGAATGACTGTAACCTCTCAGAACGGTGCTGTGAAGCGCTGGCCTCAGCTCTCCCCTCCTCAGATCTGACAGAGCTGGACTTGAGTAACAACAACCTGGGGGATTCAGGCATGAAGCTGCTCTCTGCTGGACTGGGGAATCCACTGTGCAAGCTGGAGACACTGAGGTCTGTATTCTTGTTCAACATGACACAACTATGGTTATAATCTCACACCATGCACTGAACCACACACTGGTTGTAAGCTTGTGGTCTATTAAAGGTAGACTACTATTTCCTACCATTTCCAAAACAAACTCTCCTCTGCACTCTCCTCTCTCTCTCTCTCTCTCTCTCTCTCTCTCTCTCTCTCTCTCTCTCTCTCTCTCTCTCTCTCTCTCTCTCTCTCTCTCTCTCTCTCTCTCTCGCACGAAAATAAAGCTGAGGGCTCCCCCTAGAGGCCTGGAGCACTTTCATTGTGAAAACTGGATGCAGCGTTTTTTTCTGACATTTCTTTCGGAGTTGGTGTACTTCCCGTTTTGCATTGTTTCTATATTTGCAGCGCATTTATGTATTTGGTTGTGTTGTGTTTATTTGCAGCAAATTTGCTGAACGCTGAGTGTGTGTAATGAAGATGTTTTCTTAATTTGCATGTTGCAAGGCCACTTTTGCGGCCACTGTAGCACCAACTCCTGACAGAATTTAAAATAAAACTCCAACACTGTGGCACCGCCCCGCAACATTAACAACTCACTCTGGAGGCCCAGATGGATTCTGTCACAATATTGATCCTCTTTCCACAGGCTGTCCAGCTGTCTGGTCACAGAGGAAGGCTGTGCTTCTCTGGCCTCAGCTCTGAGGTCCAACCCCTTCCACCTGAGGGAACTGGACCTGAGCTACAATCATCCAGGAGAAAAGGGATTGAAGCTGCTCTCTGCTGGACTGGAGGATCCACACTGCAGACTGGAGAAACTCAAGTAAGGAGATGTTTGTTTTTTATATACCTCTTTGTGTAATGTTGCTTAACACTGAACACATATCAAACTACGTTAATAGGCCTTGCATTTCATGATGATACAAATAAAAACTGCATGTTTACTTTACAATCTACAATATGGTTCAACTATGATTGTAGCCACAATCATAATTGTATTTCCAGGGGTCTTTTTTCCAGAAAGCGGGTTTAATGAAAACACAATTTTAAACCCTGAGATGAGGGAAACTGGGTTTTTAGTTCCTGAAAGAGAGGTCACTAAAACCAGACGTTGTAAAATGTAGCTCAGCTCAAACCTAGGTCCTAGTGTTGGTTTGAAGTGAATGTAGCTTGTGACTTCAACAAGAAAATTAAAAATTGCATTAAGTTGAGCGCAAAATTGTTTTTTGAGCCTCATGTATTATAAACATTACATTGGACTCATAGTTATATTTGCCAAATGTATTTAACTACACATATTATTACATTTACTTGATATCAGTTATGGACACCTTTGTGCAGAGAATTATGATAATAAGGCCCAATCCACCATACAATCCCAATGTCCCCCTAAACCCTGAGCCCTGAACCTTCACACACTTACCTGACGTCACCTAGTTAGTGATTTAGTGCAAGAGGCAGTGAGGGCTCAAAAAGCTATAAACTGGAATGGTTCAGCACTTTGCAGCATTATCAGTAAAATACTAATGTTGTTGGATTGATGAAAGCATGTTTGGAGTTGATCATCAAAGGACAAACTACACACAGTTCTGGCTGGCTGCTAACGTGTGTTAACATTGTGACTGTGTGTGTGTGAGAGGCGTGAGTGACAGAGAGACGGAGGGAGAGCAGGGAAAGAAAATGCAGCTGAACGAATACGCTGCTGTTTTAAATAGTGTAAAAAAAATTATGATAACGAAACACAAACTGTGGCGGCCGGTGTTGATGCCAAATTAGTCTGTGTGGGAAACACTGCTGCAATGAAATGTTCTGAATGACCAAGTGCCTCTCTTTTGCTGTTGCAGTTGTTTTTTGCTTTCAGAAAATGTCTTCATACTCGCCTGCATGCATGAGAATTTCTAATTCCAGTGAATTAGAATTGAACTCAGATCAGCTGTTCTGGAAGCGATAACTGAGCTTCCCATCTCAGGGTTCATCAAGTCAGAGTTCAGGGGTTAGGCTCAGAGTTTGTAAAACCTGCTTTCTGGAATACACCTCTGATGATGAGAGAGAAACAACATGTTTACTTAGAAAGTCAGTTGCTATGTCACTTATCAACAAGTGTATTTTCATCATTCCTCTGCTTATCCCTGCAGTGTGGATCATGGTGGAGAGTGCTGGATCAAACCTGGCTTTTTGAAGGCCTGGAAATGTGAGTGTTGACTGCTACTTGGTTCTAGCACGCAAGGTCATACAAGGGACAATACCATTATTGACATGGACACTGTCAAAAATGGACACACACACTTTAAACACTACTTTTAGAAGCAGTAATTTAACACAATTATCCACATCAATACTGTGTGTATGTCTGTGTGTGCTGTGTCCCCTCCCTTCATCCTCCCTTCTCTCTCCTCTCCTCCTCTTTTCCCTGCCCTCTCTCCTACACCTTTCCCTTCTCTGCTCTTCCCTCACATCTTCTCTCTTCTATCGTCTCCTCTTCTCCACTCCCCTTCCCTGTCTCCTCTACCCCTCCTTTCATTCCCTCTCATCCTTTCCTCCTTCTCGCCTCCCCTCTTCCCTTCCCCTCCCCTCCTCCCCCCACTTCTCCTCTCTCTCCTCCTCCCCCCACTTCTCCTCCCTCTCCTCCTCCTCTCTCCTCTCCATCCCTCTCTTCCCCCCTCTGGATGGATAATTGAGAGAGAGAAGGATGAGGGGAGAAAACGGAGAGAGAGGAGTGGAGGAAGGAGGAGAGAAAGGTGGGATAGAGGGAGAAAGAAAAGGAGGGATGAAATGGAATATGGAGGGAACATGAGGTGGATAGAAATATGTCATACACTCATCACTTGTGCTTTAGTACTATTATACTGATGTCATCCAGAGAGCGAGAGAGGAGAGAGGGGGGGACCATGGGAACATAGTGGTTGTAGAGGATGGATAGCTGAGTGTGAAAGGAGGATGATAAGAGAAAAGTAAAGAGTACAGAGGGGTGGAATAGAGAGAGAAAGAAAAGGGGGAATTAAAGAAAATGTGAAGGGAACAGGAGGAGGATAGAAAGATGAAGTGATGGGGGCATATCAGGGGTAAGGAGATGAGAGATGATGGAGAGAGGGATCTGGAGGGAGTAAGGGGAAGAGAGAGAGAGAGAGAGAGAGAGAGAGAGAGAGAGAGAGAGAGAGAGAGAGAGAGAGAGAGAGAGAGAAAGACAGACAGACAGAGAGAGAGAAAGAGAGAGAGAGAGAGAGAGAGAGAGAGAGGAGAGAGAGAGAGAGAGAGAGAGAGAAAGACAGACAGACAGAGAGAGAGAAAGACAGACAGACAGACAGACAGAGAGAGAGAGAGAGAAATAGAGAGAGAGAGAGAGAGAGAGAGAGAGAGAGAGAGAGAGAGAGAGAGAGAGAGAGAGAGAGAGAGAGAAAGACAGACAGACAGACAGACAGAGAGAGAGAGAGAGAGAGAGAGAGAGAGACAGACAGACAGACAGACAGACAGACAGACAGACAGACAGACAGACAGACAGAGAGAGAGAGAGAGAGAGAGAGAGAGAGAGAGAGAGAGAGAGAGAAGAGAGAGAGAGAGAGAGAGAGAGAGAGAGAGAGAGAGAGAGAGAGAGAGGGACGGACGGACGGACGGACGGACAGACAGATAGACAGAGAGAGAGAGAGAGAGAGAGAGAGAGAGAGAGAGAGAGAGAGAGAGAGAGAGAGAGAATGAATGAATGAAAGGGGGAGGGCAGGAAGAGGGAGACATTCTAATGTGAATGATAATGATCAGTAATATATTGGGTCTTGGTCTCCCCCATCAGATGCCTGTGAGCTTACACTGGACCCAAACACGGCACACAGAGAACTCTCTCTGTCTGAGGAGAACAGAAAGGTGACATGGAGGAGAGAGGAGCAGCCATATCCTGATCACCCAGAGAGATTTGAGAACTGGACACAGGTGCTGTGTAGAGAGGGTCTGTCTGGGCGCTGTTACTGGGAGGCAGAGTGGAGTGGAGGAGGGGTTCATATAGCAGTGACATATAAAGGAATCAGCAGGAGAGGAGAGGGTGCTGACTGTGTGCTTGGACTCAATAAAAAGTCCTGGAGTCTGGAGTGTGGTGGTAACAGTTACTCTGCCTGGCACAATAATAAGAGCACTGACATACCTGTCCCCCCCTCCAGCCCCCACAGAGTAGGAGTGTATCTGGACTGGCCGGCCGGCACTCTGTCCTTCTACACAGTCTCTTCTGACACACTGACTCACCTGCACACATTCCACCGCACATTCACTGAGCCCCTCTATCCTGGGTTCTGGGTTTATCCCGACTCCTCAGTGTCCCTGGGTCAGGTAGAATAGCCCACACACACTCTCACACACTGTGCTCACATATATGTCATTGAAGATTGAACTGTATACAGTTGGAATTGATATCCCAGTGTTTGTAAATATTGGTGTGTAGAATGTTTGTTTTGTTTTAATTGTTGACAAACAACAATCCTGTCTTTGATCTCAGTTCCACTGAATGTGATCAACGAAATAGTGTCTTAGTGACTAAATAAGGAGAAATAAAGATGGTTTATACAGGATGATACACACACACACACACATGGACACACACACACACACACACATGGACACACACACACACACATGGACACACACACACACACACATGGACACACACACACACGCACACACACACACATGGACACACACACACATACATGCACTGGAAACACTACATTTAGGACCAGTAATATGACAGTATTACCCACTTGAATATACACTGTGTGTGTCTAGTGTGATCCCCTCACTCCCTTGACCCCCCCCCCCCCCCTTATCTTCTCTCTCACCTCCTCTCTCCCTCCACCCTCCTTAAAAGCTCCTTTAAAATGTGTGTCTGAGCAGGGAGGAGTTTGTCAGACTGGGAACAGACTGTTGGTTAACACGATCTGTTGCAGTTTCGTCCAATTTACAAAAGTAACTATTGTGATATTACATATTAAAGGTATTTCATACTTGCCTTGAGCAGTGATTCAGCTTTTTTCTACAACATGGGTACATCAAGTTTTGATGGTGGTTGTGTCCGAGTGAGAAAATAATTCATGCAGTTTGAAAGATGTTGGAAATGAATGCATTATGTGTGTATGCAATGAACAAGTATCCACAGTTTAGCTCCGTGTATTGAGTTTTGTAGATGTGACCTAAGTATTGAAAAATAGGTCTTAGCGATTGTAAAACAAAATGACTGTAAGCAATCTGTCCATGTGTTGCAAGCCCCAGCTGGGGCAGGCCAAGTCAGGCAGCCAGTCCAGCCTCAGCCCTCCCTCTCTCTGGCCCCCCCAGCCTTTGTCCCAGCCCACCGTCTGCACCCCCTCTCTCTCCTGGTCCCCATCCCTCTCCGCCTCAGGCCAGAGCCAATCTCCAGTACCACAGACTGCGCTCCCTGCCCCAGCCCTGGAGGTTCAATTCCCCCCGCTTGCCCCCCAAAGCCAAGAGCCTCCAGCCTGGGGAGGGAGGTACGACGGGGGGAGACCAGAGAGGGAGACACACGAGCCGTCAGCACCACCCACGACCTGGCAACAGGAAGTAAGGACACCCACTCCTCTACTGAGACCACCGCCGCCTCAGCAACCGCGTACTATGACCCGGTGGCCGTTGCTACAGGAACAGAGATGGAGAGTTGAGCTGTTTGGTGTGTGCTGTTGAGAGCAGCATGCCGACTGTAGACAAACTGTCTGAAATGTCCTCAGGTAAACAAGACCAAACCCAGATAGGCCCAGAAACCAGTTGGAGCTAGATAAGCCCCAAAGCACAGATGTGACCTGTTTAGGAGACAGAAACACTGTGACATTGATAAGAAGTGCTGACAAAACACAAACAGGACTGATCAAACAGCCAGACTGGAAACAGGGAACAGATATGCAATGACAAGATGTGTTTCTGTCAACTCATGATTATGTGGGGGTGATTTCCTGGAGTGTATAAAATGATCTCCTCGCATAAAGACTAAAATAAACTATGGCCATTTTTCTACCAAGTACAAACAAAGTCAACACAAAACACAGTCCTCATACAAACAGCTCTTTACAGATCATGGATCAGTTCCCTCTCCTGGGGCTGAAGAAAGGAGCATCTTCTATGGGAGGCAGGTCGTGCTGATGGTTGGGATAGTGGCAGTTGATTGGTCCATTCCGGTCCCCTCCCAGGTCCAATCAGACAGCGAATTGGGACCTGAGCGATTGAATGAGAGGAAGGGAGTGAACAAACAACACAGACATCATCCAGACCAGAACGGTGTACTGTGTGTGTGTGTGTACTGCGTGTGTGTACTGTGTGTGTGTGTACTGTGTGTGTGTGTGTACTGTGTGTGTGTGTGCGTGTGTGTGTGTGTGACAGGGGGGGTAGGGCAGGGTTTATACAGGAGAGAAGAACTTCTGGTCAGAGTGTAATAATCTGCTTTATGATGTTCATGTTAATGATTCAACATTCTAGAGTGTGTTGCCACCATGGGTATTGTGAAGTCACTGTGATCTCAGGTAACAAGGGCAGTGGAGAGGTGGATTCTGTCACCTGAAGTCCTGTAGATATCCAGACCAACAACTCTGCATCTATAAAGATCTTGTCTCAGGGATATTATCTTTCTTCAGCTAGTCGTAGGTCTGTAACTTCACTTGTGTCTGATGTTCTGATGTGACAGTACACCCAGGGGCCTTCTACCTGAAGGGTTAACAGCTCTCATGATGAAACTCCTAAACACCAGCTCCTCTCTAAACACCAGAGAAACTCCTAACCCTTGCAGAGGGCCCTAAATGTGCTAGGACCGGCACTGCTTCTGATACAGATTTAACCAGAAAAGAGATTTTGTGACTCTGAGTGAGCGGAGAGAGATGGATAGAGGAGAGAGAGAAAGGTTGTAGAGTGCATGCAGGGTTTCCCGCAGAAAATGTGTTTGTTAAGTTGGCAGGGAGAATAGGATCTTTCTCTCCCTCTCTCTCTAGGTAAGGAGGGTGGGGGGACAGGAGGTGGAGGGAGAGAGGAGGTAGGGAGGGTGGGGGGGAGAGTAGGTAGGGAGGTTGGGGGGGGGGGGGAGAGTAGGTAGGGAGGTTGGGGGGGGGGGAGAGTAGGTAGGGAGGGTGGGGGGGAGAGTAGGTAGGGAGGTTGGGGGGGGAGAGTAGGTAGGGAGGTTGGAGGGGAGAGTAGGTAGGGAGGGTGGGGGGGAGAATAGGTAGGGAGGTTGGGGGGGGGAGAGTAGGTAGGGAGGGTGGGGGGGAGAGTAGGTAGGGAGGTTGGGGGGGAGAGTAGGTAGGGAGGGTGGGGGGGAGAGTAGGTAGGGAGGGTGGGGGGGCAAGCCACAGGGGAGGGGGGGATCACACTAGACACACACACAGACAGTGTATATTCAAGTGGGTAATACAGTCATATTACTGGTCCTAAATGTAGTGTTTCCAGTGTTTACCTTGTGTGTGTCACACTCTTATTGAGTGACTTGTTGCTCTTGTAGGTTAGTTATAATGAAGTTAAGTCTTGTACTCGCTGGGAAATATTTTACTATTGATTGTTCTTCCACAGGTACAGTCCTGCACTTTTTTTTTTTATGGTTCATGTTGTTTTAATTTGTAAACTTGTGTAACTGCATGCTCTTATGGGTCTTCTCTTTTGGCACTTGTTTAGTTTTTTCACAATGTTTGTTTAGTTTTTTCACAATGTATGCTTCATGTTTTGGCTGCTTGCAATGTTTGGGACTACCTCGTTGTTATGATCAGTGACCTATGCTCTTTTTGTAAAGCTCTCTCTTGGAAGTCGCTTTGGATAAAAGCGTCTGCTAAATGCATAAATGCATAAATGTAAACGTAAATGTGTGTGTGTACATGTGTGTGTGAGTGTGTGTGTACATGTGTGTGTGTGTGTCTAGGACCACTGGGTCACCAACAAACACACAGCATGTCTTCTATCATCTTGTATAAAACATCTTTATTTTTCCTTATTTAGTCACTAAGACACTATTTAGTTCATCACATTCAGTGGAACTGAGATCAGAGACAGGATTGTTGTTTGTCAACAATGAAAACAAAACGTAATATTCTACACACACCGATATTAACAAACACACTGGGATATCAATTCCAACTGTATATAGTCAGGGCCGGTCCTTCCTACAGGCGACATAGGCAGCTGCCTAGGGCGTCATGAAGAAGGGGCATTTTCCCAAGTGCCTCCATTGATGAACCCTCCCGCACAACCAGCAGAAGACGCCAACCACGCCACGTCATATCTTCGTGTTGCGTTTGGGGGGGGGCGGCCCGGGGGGGTGGGGGGGGGGCGGCGCCAGATGTGCCACGACCGGTACTGCATAGGGTTCAATCTTCAATGACATCTATGTGAGCACAGTGTGTGTGGGCCATTCTACCTGACACAGGGACACTGAGGAGTCAGGATGAACACAGAACCCAGGATAGAGGGGCTCAGTGAATGTGCTGTGGAATGTGTGCAGGTGGGTCAGTGTGTCAGAGGAGACTGTGTAGAAGGAAAGAGTACCGGCCGGCCGGTCCAGATACACTCCTACTCTGTGGGAGCTGGAGAGGGGGACAGGTATGTCAGTGATCTTTTTATTATGCCTGGCAGAGTAACTGTTATCACAGTCCAGACTCCAGGACTTGTTATTGGATCCAAGCACACAGTCATCACCCATTCCTTTTCTACTGATTCCTTTATATGTCACTGCTATATAAACCAGTCCTCCACTCCACTCTGCCTCCCAGTAACAGCGCCCAGACAGACCCTCTTTACACAGCACCTGGTAACGGTCCTCAAATCTCTCTGAGCCATCAGGGTACGGCTGCTCCTCTGTCCTTGTCACTTTTCTGTTGTCCTCAGACAGAGAGAGTTTTCTGTGTGCTGTGTTTGGGTCCAGTGTGAGCTCACAGGCATCTGATGGGGGAGACCAAGACACAACATATTACTGATCATCATCATTCACATTAGAATGTCTGTCTCTCCCTCCGTATGTTGGGGGGTGGAGGAGGCAGGGGAGGGAGAGAGGAGAAGAGAGATGAAAGGAGGGCGGAAGGAATGGAAGATGAGGCGAGGGAAAGGTAGTAGATAAGGAAATGATTAGAAAGGCGAAAAGACGAGGAGGGGAGGGGGGAGAAGAGCTGAGATAAGAAGGGAGGAAGGAGAGGGAAAACACACACAGCAACTGGAGCTTAGATCAGACACTGGGAGAGGGAGGGGAGAGTAGTTATGGACAGTCTCCGTGCGGGTAAGGTGCAAGCATCGTGACTTAAATCAATGGTCCCTTCAGACCAGCCAAGAGGTGTGTCTGTTTCTACATTATCCAAGAAAAGTGGACAGAGTTCAACAAGTTCAACAGCCAAATCTCGAATTGTTCAGTTCAAGTCCCTGTTTGGGCGCCATTTTGTAACGGTGGAAACCCCAGGTAGTGTAAGTTCGGGCGCCAGGAGGCCCAGAATCCTGCCACATAACTAAGGTGTGATACCATCAGCAATGTAACAAAAAATAGCAAATGTAAATAAGAAGAAAAGCTCAGAAGTTTGATTCAAGCGTATATAGTACTCTTTTACTAAATAATCCAAAAAATGAACACAATCAAAAATCACAAATCTCCTTTAATTCATGTCAAGGCAAAAGCAAAAAAAACATAAGCAACTTCAATGCCTGTATCCATAATCGCAGAAAGCGATTAGCAGTCGCAGACAACGATTAGCAGTCGCATTTTTTACGAATGCAAAACTATTCCTGCTCATGCAAATCTTTTTCTGCTCCTGCAAATTGTTTTTTGCTCCTGCAAATCGTTTTCTGCGACTGCTAATCGTTTTCTGCGACTGCAAATTATTATCGACACTAATTTCACTCCATAAGCAAGGGGCTCTCCAGTCTGAACTCACGGCAACGTTGATAGACACCAAGGATCTTCCCCAGTCCAAATGGAAATAGAACGGCAGGTTGACGACCAATTTTGAAACTCTGTGAGAGAAATCCGAGGTTTTAATATGTCGGGTGGTTTTCCGTGTTGCGTCTGGAGGACATCTCCAGACCACGAACTCCAGCACTCTTTGCGGTAGGCAATATGACACGTGTTCCAATTAACTAGCTAACTCCTTCAGGCTCTGAGGCTCTGTCTACTACCGAGCACTTGTGCACTTCGGGCACTGACTTTCAGTGCAGAACGCTGACAGAACCAGCAGAATTTAGGGCACTTAAAGTACCCGGATGGCGCACTGCAAACGGTCAAAAGATGCAGTGTAAAACGATGGACACTACCATAGAGTTAATATAACTAGAGGAAGCAACTTTTGTCTTCCAAGATGGCATCCCTATTCATTTCTATGAAAAGTGCTCAGAGGCGCAGTGAGGCAAGCGAGAGCACGGAACTGGACCGCACCATCTTTCCACTTTCGTCTCTTCCGGTCTAGCTTTAAACAGTGTCAACTACCGCGCACTTTATTAATAGCCTACAGTGCACTGCAATACAGTGCACTTACATCTGCAGTGCACTCCGTCGCTGAGTAGTGCTGTCTCAAATGGAACACTTACATTAACCACTTGGCAGAAGTGACGGACGCAAATCTGATTGTGACACCCGCGAATCTAAGGTGGAAGAGACGGACTCAAATCTGCTCGCGAGTCATTTCGTCCGCCATTATTTTAGAAATGAAATGAAAAGCTGCGGAAGGGCTCCTCCTCTTCCGCTATGTAGCCAATATGGCGCCGTTTAGGGCGAGTAGTATCCATCGTTGTACACTGCATTTTTTTTTGCAGTGCGCCATCCGGGTACTTTCAGTGCCCTGAATTCTGCTGGTTTTGTGAGTGTAAGCACCCTAAGCACTTGTGACCCGCGCACTTGTGACCCGCGCACTTGTGACCCGCGAGCAGATTTGAGTCCGTCACTTCCACCTTAGATTCGCGGGTGTCACAATCAGATTTGCGTCCGACACTTCAGTCAAGTGGTTAAAGTAAGTGTTCCATTTGAGACAGCACTACTCAGCGACGGAGTGCACTACAGATGTAAGTGCACTGTATTGCAGTGTACTTAGTAAAGTGCGTGGTAGTAGACACAGCCAGTGGCTCTTTTTTTCCTTAGCTCCGAGACCTCGTGCACGCTTGCAACTAGCTGTACACGTCATACTTTTCGACAACCGCCAGCATAGATTTATACGATTTATGGTTACGAGCGTGTGAGAACGGAAATGTATTCTGTCACTGTATAGTATTCCTTTCACTTGTTTTTAGAAATAGGCTATAGGGCTAAATATAGGGTTATTCTAGATGGAACTCATCACATATGTTGCTTTTTTTCTTTGTGATATGAGTATGATTTCCAACGCATTGTATCGGATTAAATAAACTGTTAACATGAACACTTAGCTCTGTCGTTGTTCTCGCCAGGCAAAGAAAGCTTAGTTATTTTTGTAAAAGAAATCTTCCACAATGCAGACTTACCATAGCTTACTGTCAACTTCATATTCAAACGAAATGCCACGAAATTCACTCTGCCAGTGTAGAAATGTAGCTTGTGTTTTATATGTTCAACCTACAAAACCAAATGCCTATTAATGGTTAAAACGTGATCTAACAAGACTTGGTAATAATGTAATAAATTGAGAAGTGTGTCTAAAATATAGTCTACTTTATTGCCTTTGAAAGGGGCATATTAACAGAACTATATACAAGACGTTTCCATCAGATATATGTGGGGGTGAAACAGAGTCACTGAGGACCTATATTGTCCTACAAAAGCAGTCTGGCTTGATGACACGATCAAAAAAAGAATAATGAGTGTGTTTAGCAAAAGCTTCTGAAGGCAAGACTAATATTATTTTAATATGTATAATTTCCTATTATGGTTATCAGTTGATGTATTAATCTTCATCTTTGCTCCAGATAGACATGTCAACAATATATGCTCACGCTTAACATAATATAATATTTGCCATCATGTCAAGAACGTTTTTACGAAAAATCAAATCTGTTTTAAAATAACGGGAATAAACTATATTACCAACATTTCTTGTATGTGTGACAACCATTTGCTAAACTTTCTACAACAAGGCAGGAAACTCAAGCCATTTCTTTCAGCTCCAGGTAAATCGGCTATCGGCCAATGTGAACTTTTGTGCTCGTGCCCTGTTAGTATCCGCGAGCACATTTGCAGGCAACTTTTATTGACGTAAGCAAATACATGGGGTGTTAGTTTACCCAATTCAGATTGGTTTCAAAATTCTTCGATGAAAAAGCTAGTAGTATGAGACAGGTTCAAGAATCGAACAATTTTTTGGGGGGGAGATCGTTTTGTAAATGTTGACTTGAGTTAATAGAATTAAAACGACCGGAAGAGCCGGAAGTCTAACAAGAAATGCAATACCACCTACATCCACCGGGGCCGTTGCTTCAAGCCGAGGGGCGAGGGGTGGAGTCTTGGACACTACTCGCCCTAAACGAGCGCCATTTTGGCTACGTCGCGGAAAAGGAGGAGCCCGTTCGGCAGCTTTTCATGGGGTAGAGAAAGGGGTAAACGAGGGACAAGAAGATGGCAAGAAGAGCGTTCATTTTTGCAGGATTCGCAGGTGCCTACTATCAGATTTGCCTCCGTCACTTGCGCAAAGTGGTTAACGTAAGTGTTCCATTTGAGACGGCACTAATCAGCGACGGAGTGCACTACAGATGTAAGTGCACTGTATTGCAGTGTACTGCAGGGCTCTCAAGTTTTGAAGACAGGCAAGAGTGACATTCCCCCCCCCCTCGTCAGGGGGTCAAAATTAATTAATTTATTAATTGCTTTTGACCTGACATCTTTGAAAGGCAGCTGTGATTAATGCATCCATGGCCAGGATATAATAATAAAATATGACATTATTTTAAAAGTCAAAGGAATCGGGCCTATTTACATCCCGCACTGGGTTCGATCCTGCCGCCTCTCACATCCCAACCGCCGCCACTACCAACTACGCCAACGAAAAGCTAGATAACCGTTGCTGCGGGTGGCCTCTTACTTACCTGACCAGTGAGTTTCACCGATACACACCGGCTACATCTATGAACTACTTGTTCTGAGCAGGTGTTGTCAGTGAACAGGTTGTAAAACTGTTGGTTAAGAGACTCCTGAAAAACTGATGCTAATAATCTGGGAAACATTTTTTAACAGCAGTCAAGTTGTCATTGGCCGGGTTTCCCAGATTCGTTAAGAAGCTCTTAACGCTCAGAACTTCTTAAGAACGTTTTAAGAGCGTTCTAGAGTGTTCTTAGAACGCTCCAAAGAAGCTCTGAGCGTTAAGATCTTCTTAACGAATCTGGGAAACCCGGCCATTGTTTGTGTCAAACAAGTTGTGAATTTTGTGTAACATCAAAACAGGAGATCATGACTGTACTCAAAGTGATGCTCGAGCTCCAGCGGTTTGCTTTGTAGGTGAACAAAACTTTCGGAAGACGTAGCAGAATCCCGAAAAATGACAGGATATGCTTTTTTCCATTGGTTGTTGCATTAAATCTTACCCAGATACAATGGTGCTATTTTCCGATTGGCTATTGTATAGACTCTTTCTTTTTTTGGATTGGCTGATACGTGGCAGGCTCGACTAAGAACTCCAGGGGAGACGCGCTTGACTGCCGGTTCCATAGTGAGAGTGGGGCGGCCAGAGGAATTTTGGTTGGATGCTGAGGCATATTAAATACATTATTTAAAAAAAAATGTTGGCGTGAGAAATACAATGTGTGGCGGGAGGGCGTGACTAAAGACCGAAATGAATGACTGTCACTCTCAATGCGTGACACTTGAGAGCCCTGGTAATGTATTGCAGTGTATTCGTAAAGTGTTGGAGGGAAGAGGAGGACAAGAGGAGAGGGTAGGGCAGTGGAGAGGGAAGGCCAGACAGGCCCAAAATCCTGCCACTTTACTAAGGTGTGATTCATCGATACTTCAGTGTTGGTGTGTATGTGGTGTTGCAATACGTCGGTTTTGCAGTCCACTACAAAACAGTCTAAACCAGGGGTGGCGAATCTTTGCAGTCTCACTTTGACTCTCTGCTACTTGGCTGTGTCTCCATCTGTTTCTTACTCTGCCGCCATTGATTCTGTGAGCACCCTATATGCACAGGAACCACTCCCACATTGACGTGACACTGACGTGTATTGGAAACTACGTTGTAAAAAGACATCTGGAGATCATAAATACCGTTTTTCTGTCCTGACAGGAATCCTTCTGACAGTTCCACCACACTGCACAACTGTTCTACCATGACAGTGGTGCTTCAACATCATAACATAGTGATAAACTGGATATTACTTACCAATCTCATCCTTGAACTGAACTGTAAATAAAGTGAGATGAGAGACAGTGAGAATCAGACATATGAACACCAGAATCTGAACAAGAACTTGGATCTATAGCAATCATCTGAACCAGCACCCTACCACTAATGACGACACTAAACAGTCCTGACCCTAGTCCTCAGTCAAGAACTACCAGTGTGAACAGTAGGGGGCAGCACAGCACAGAGATATGAATGGAAAGACTGGAGATTGTAAATAAGGCTTTCGGTCCCATTTGTGGCCAATTTTCTCAACTTTTCAGAAAAGCGCTGTGTGACGTCAAGTGCCTTTTTGACAGCTGACCAATCAGGACGAGGAGAGTAGGTACGAGTGTGCCTTCCCTAGTAACCTACCTTAGTTACCAGGCTATGGCTATGGCTCCTCAAACGCCAAAGCTAAAGCAAGTATTGCATTTTATTCGCCATACTAGCTAGCTGTCGATAAGTAACCAACGGAGAATAACGGATAATAATGTATCGCTAGACTATATGATTCCCGTTCAGGTTACAAAATTCTCGTCAGAAAGGCGCTTGACGTCACCCAACGCTTTTCTGAAAAGGCGTTCAAAAGGCACTGAAGGCAGCACTTTTTTCAAGTCAAGCGTGAACGCGGCCTTAACTAATGCTTTTATAGCCAGAGAATGTCTCATATGGGTGCTTTGGCCACTGAGGGAAAACTTGGGAAACTCTGACTTAGTTTCCTCTTCCTCGAAAAAAAGCGTGATGCGTCGATCAAAGAGTATGGGAGTTGAATCTGCGTGCGTGATGCTGTTTGTCTAGAAATCGCGGAGTGGAATTCTATTGCTATGGGTATTCTCCCTACGGATGAAGTGGAACGGATTTGATTGTGAAGCAATGCAAAGATCGCTGGACTAGTAGACCAGTCGTGCACTAATATTTTAATCACAAATGTGGGGGGGTCCAAAGACTTTTTAAAGTGAGGGGGACGCGACCCCCCCAAGTTACATAGCGGCGACGCCCATGCCACCACCTGAAAAACGTAAGTTGGTCTAGCCCTACTTCGCTCATGCTAATGCGCTGTGTTGAAAAATGAATATGCCTATTATAAGAATTACATCCAAATCGAATGACATTATCTTCTTCGGCCAAGACAACAACACCTTTGACTGTTGCAACGTTCCCCACTCAGCTTCTACGTAAGTTCGCATGCTGCAAGTTTTCAGGCAATGATAAGCGCTCTGATGATTTGTATGTTAAACAAACAATATTTTTAAAGGTCACATGAAATGCTGTTTTTGGATGCTTTTATATAGGCCTTAGTGGTCCCCTAATACTGTATCTGAAGTCTCTTTCCCGAAATTCAGCCTTGGTGCAGAATTATAGCCTCTACGAGTAGTCCCACAATGAGCTTTCCTCAGAACGCGCTGTTTCTGTGTCTGTAGCTTTAAATACTAAATGAGGAGGAGAGAGGCGGCAACATGCGCTAATGTTTACAGTGGATGTATCGCAATGGCTCGTAGACCCGTTGCTGTAAGATGCCTCGAATTTGCCCATTCTCATCTGATATCCCTGGTTTGCAGAGCTGCACACTCAGTCATTTCAATGTGGGGAAAGGCGGATATCGCACGCCATAACACCAACAGAGGAACGTTATCCACATAACAACGAAGCGTACAACACTGTGTTACAGAATGTGTATTCACACACATACTTGATGCTATCAACCTTTACATTAGCGACAGTACCTCAGCTGATAGCTGCAGAGCTAATGTTACAGCCAGATTCTAAGGGTAGCAAGCTACAGTAGGTATACACATAGTAAGCAACAAAATGATATAGCGTTAGTTGACTTACTTGTCCGAGGTTTGTAGCTGGACCAAGGAGTACTGATCCAGAATTTAATTTCAGACGGTCAGCAAGGCCAACTTTGTATTGGCTCAAGTTAAGGAAACAGTGGTGGCTGAAATGTTTGGCGCAGACATGCAAAACTTTGAGAGGTTGTGTCGGCGCATTTCCAGCGAAAATAAAATTAAGATACTGGTTGTGCAGAGGCTCCTTGTGACGTCATAAGGAGCAGATTTTCAAACAGCGTTTGAGCCTTCATTTCTCAAAGGCGGAGAAGAACACCCAGGGCTTGGTTTACACCTATCGAAAATTCTCATTAATGTTAAATAACCTCCTGTAGTGAAGTTTTCATGTCATGTGACCTTTAATTTGTAGTACATTGTAAGAGATACTAAATACCATCGGCATTCGGTTACAACAGGACTGGTGATACGAGTCTTATTATTAGTAGGCTATTGCGGCTGAATCTGCAATGTCCAACAGCCATTGAGTCAGATCGCAAAAATGTTTGTATTTTTTTTTTTTTTAAGCGATTTCAAAGTTCGATTAGTCGATTTTCAGACGTTTTAGTCGAGTCTTGGTCGACCAAAGAAAATCTTAGTTTGGGACAGCCCTAGAGACCACACACATGAAGACAAAAAATCCTAGATTTAGCCGTTTTGCTCCTACAGTGTGTGGTGTGCCATGATTTGACAAAGACAGTACACCACACACAAACAGATTTCCAACCAGTGTCCCAACTGTTAACACAACAAATCTTGCAAAATCTGTCGAGATTTAAGAATAAGCATGGTGGACGATCTGCTGGAAGAAATTGCGATGATAGTGTTTGGAATGATTTTCACAGAAAATTCACAGAAAAAAATAAAAGGGTTTGCTGTTGCCACAAATCAATTCTATTTAACTTTGTGCTGCGCCGTGACTCCGTTTGTTATGCTTCAGTCTTCTCTCAGCTTGCTTTCTGATTGGATATCGTTTCATTTCACATGATAAACTCGGCGTTTGCCCTCGGGGTTCCCCCCACACATCAGCATTCCTGATCGCAAATATTCAACATGTTCGCGATCGGGGCGCCTCCGACGTCCTTCCGAGCAGATTCGGAAGGGGCGAAATCGTCCCGATTATCCTGTAGTGTGTCCCCAGCATAACTGTGTCTCTAATGCGGACACACTACAGGATCATCGGTCCGATTTCGCCCCTTCCGAATCTGACAGTTCCATCACGCTGCACAGCTGTTCTACCATGACAGTTACATTTAGTCATTTAGCAGACGCTCTTATCCAGAGCGACAGTTGTGCGTCAACATTATCATATAATGATTAACTGGATATTACTTACATTTCTTATGAAGGAGCTGACCTGTAAATGAAGTGAGATGAGAGACAGTGAGAATCAGACATGAACACCAGAATCTGAACAAGAACTGGGATCTATTGTGACCAGCTAAAACAGCACGTTACCATTACCTACTCGCCCTCTAATGACGACACTTAACAGTCCTGACCCTAGTCCTCAGTCAAGAACTACCAGTGTGAACAGTAGGGGGCAGCACAGCACAGAGATATGAATGGAAAGACTGGACATTATAAATGAGGCTTTCGGGCCCATTTGTGGTCAGACCAGAGATACTGACATGAAGAGATACAGCAGTACATCACTGTTCTTCATGCTTTGTAACAACCATGTACATGTGACAACCTCTTCAACTCTGTATGACATCAAGATATCAAGGTCTTTATCAGTGTTCAAATAACAGCTGAACAAGAGGAGACATTCCTGAACAGTCTCCTGTCCTGACAGTGCAGTTAAATCCACTCTGCAGGAATCCTTCTGACAGTTCCACCATGCTGCACAGCTGTTCTACCATGACAGTGGTGCTTCAACATCATCATATAGTGTTAAACTGGATATTACTTACATTTCTTAACAAGGAGCCGAACTGTAAATTAAGTGAGATGAGAGACAGTGAGAACAGAACAGAATCTGTGTACGATCTTGGATCTATAGTGACCAGCTGAACCAGTATCCTACCACTACCTACTCTACTTTAGTGACTGTTCATCAGAAGTCTTTTGTTAACAGTTGTAATTTAACACCATTGTACAGCTTACCTTAAGACCACTCTGCAGTAACAACTGATGTATAATCTGAGTTTACAATGAGTCAGATGGTGTTTAAATGTACAATGTTATCTGATAAGAACATACACTGACCTAAAAAATTAGCCTTTTAAGAATATGTTAACCTTTCTATACATGCTCCTGTCCTGATAGTGAAGTCACTTCCCTCTGCAGACTAATGGTGGTTATTACCTTTCTGGGCCTTGAAAATCGTCTCTGCAAAGGAAACACAGAGGTGGGAGAACACAACCGTGAGAACACAACCGTGAGAACACAACAGGGAGAACACAACCCTGAGAACACAACCGTGAAAACACAACCGTGAGAACACAACAGTGAGAACACAACAGGGAGAACACAACCGTGAGAACACAACCGTGAGAACACAACAGGGAGAACACAACCCTGAGAACACAACCGTGAAAACACAACCGTGAGAACACAACAGGGAGAACACAATAGGGAGAACACAACAGTGAGAACACAACAGCTGATCACATGTAGAACATGACTCTGAAGAGGTCAGATATAGAACATGACTCTGTAGAGGTCAGATCAGATATAGAACAGGACTTTGTAGAGGTCAGATATAGAACATGACTCTGTAGAGGTCAGATATAGAACATGACTTTGTAAAGGTCAGTTTAGATATAGATTATGACTCTGTATAGGTCAGATCAGGTATAGAAAATGAATCCACACATGGATCATCTACACGCAAGACTTGAGATCTGACTAATGGATAGTTGAATGGAACATGTCTGTCAATCTTGTATTCCTCCATCATTTACCTTTATCTCTATGTCTCTTCACCAGGACACAGATGGCTACAGCTGATGCTAAGGCACAGACACCAAACACCACAGCCAAGGGCACTTTCCAAGAGTGATCTTGATAGAACAGCTCACCTGAAACATGCATGTTTAAAGCATTGCTTATATTTTACAATTGTTTACACCTAGCGCTGCAATGTCTGTCTATCACTATGTATATATTGGTTTTGAAGTGTAGAATGTTGTCCTGTTTGTTGTGGTGGTTGTGTGATGTTGTTGTCCTTCCTCTCTTATTCACTAGTAGAAATTCCCACGGTCCCAGAAAATCCCAAACCTTGTGGATTCTCAGAGGAAGATGTGAGGCTGAATAACTCACCAGGAACATCAATCCTTGCCGTCTCATCTCTCTTCATGTATTTCTGTTTAACTCTACAGTTAAAGCGGTTTCTATGTGTGTTCTGAACAGTGACCCTCAGTTTGAGTGTGTAGCGACCCACAGAGTCTGTGGTCGTCTCTGGAGGATCAGCAGAGAGAGAGACTCCTTCACTGTCCTGCCACTCCACCTCTGGTTCAGGGTACCAGCCTTGTGTCTCACACAGCAGACCCATCCTTGTCACTCTGTGTCCCTCGATAGAGACCACTGGATGAGATCCTACAGCTACAAGCACACAGATACAAATTCAATCATGTTATTAGAAGGATGGACTTGGTTTAGGCACAATAGAAAGTTACCAAAACTCGACTTGAAAACTAAATTCACCTTTAACATGGACTTCAATGTTGGAATCATCATACCATTTCGAGGTAGGTGACATAACAATACATTTGTAAGTTCCTTCATCAGTGCCTCTAACCCAGAGCAGCTTCAAGGAGGTGTTGCCTGTCTTCAGTTCCTCTTTAAACAGAGCTGTTCTTGCCTTGAAGGAGGGATTCTGATTTTCATTGTCATCTCTGCCGTCTTTGTAAAGATGGATGTTGCGTTGGTCTCTGTCTACTGAGAGTTTCAACCACTCCACCGTCCAGCCCTCAGCACTGACGCTGGGGTTGACGTAGCACGGCAGAACTAGACTTTCACCAGCCACAACAGTGATTTGCTGAACTGGAGTAATGACTGTACGAGTAACTGAAGAGAAGAGAACAGATAAAGAGTGAATCTCAGAGGACAAACATCCTCTCTCCTCAACTTGCTCTGGTCTGATGGAGGCCTGCAATCTAGTTGATCTGCATCACTTAAAACTGTTACTATCAGTCCTACTATTAACTATTACTATTACTATTATAGTGTACCTAAAAGACAAAACTTTACAGATAGCTAGATGGTAAAACACACGACTCCATGACAGTGATTTGTTTACCGCAGTTTGCTGTGTGGAGCAGTAGGAGAATCCTCCAGAACACACAGTCAGGCAGGGTCAGCATCATTCCTGGGAACAACATCCAGAACACACAGCCAGGCAGGGTCAGCATCATTCCTGAGGACAACATCCAGAACACAGTCAGGCAGGGTCAGCATCATTCCTGAAGACAACATCCAGAACACACAGTCAGGCAGGGTCAGCATCATTCCTGAGGACAACATCCAGAGCACTCACTCAAATATCTTTTTCATAAACTTTCATGGTCAATACGTCCAGAAATGACCAAAGATACATTAAAATGTATTTAAAAATAAAATGCCAAATAACTTAATTGTAAGTGTATCAAAATAAAGCACAAATACAGCAGCCACAACATAATGATATACTACTGTGTTTTTACATTAAAAAAATACTCAAAATACTTATACAAGGGAGCATTAAATCACTTGACCAACCTATCTACCGGCCTATTTGATCTATTGCTTCACCAGTACACTAATACAGTTTAAAGTAGACAACGTTTGATAGCAACAGCTTTTCTCTGCTTACAAGTCAGGCAGTGAATCTGACATGTGCATTCAGTTGACAAAACAAATATCCCTGTGATAACCCAGATGGAGGTTAGTTTTAAAGTAACAAACAGTTTAATGTTTAACCCTTGTGCTGTCTTCAGGTCATTGTAACCCACTGTCGTGTTGCCACAACTTTACCTAATACAAAAATAAAATGAAGCATTTTATTTTAACCTTCGCGCTGTCTCAGGGTCATGTGACCCCCTGCCGTGTCGGCGCAACTTTTCCACTTTTTACAACAACGTAGATGCGTTGGGGAGGGAATGTGAAGGGGGGGGTATATGGGTATACACGTTATATCACTAGTTACCACTAGGAGGAACCCTCTCACTGTCTCCGGGTCGTTGTGACCCACCACCGTGTCACAACAATATTTCCTAATACAAAACCCGAAGATGCTGCAGCATCGGTAAAACTGGCCTCACCGGTCTACCAGGAAGAGGAGGAGATGTCAAGTCTGCCCTGTGAAGGACTGTAAAACGTTCACCGTTTGTCACGGGTGTAAGAGGCATGTCTGCAGCGCCTGTTACCATGTGTACTGCCCCACATGCCCCACATGCCCCACATGCCCCACTGCCCCACATGTCCCACTGTCCCACTGAGCGGGGTTTCGGCCAAGGGGGGGGGGGGGGGGGGGGGGGGGGGGGGGGGGGGGGGGGTTACGCCTGGACGACAAGGGGTGTGTACAGAAGACAACAACTGAGTAAAGTGAACAAGAGGGGTTTGCTGAAGTCAGACAGTGCAACCACAGAATTGTTCATTGACAAAACAACATTTCAGAGGTACAGAGCTACATTTTGGAAAAGGGTCAGGGTTCAGTTTAAACACTGTGTATCCTGGGATCAATTATACTGGTAAAATTGATTCATTTTGAAACACATACTCTCCAATTCATCATGACAAAAGCATTATTTATTGGAGTGTCACTCATTTGGTTTGAGTCATAGATTATAAGGTGAACAACACAACTAAATCTCTTGTTTCTAACCCTAACCACGATGGAGGTAATCAGGTGGAAGAGAGCAGGAGGGAGATACAGGTGGAGGTAGTCAGGAAGTATGACTGCCCCTCTGCCTCCCCCTCTCTCTTTTTCTCCTCCTTTCTGTACAGATGCTCCTGTACCCAGTCCTGATCCTTCTCTCACCTCCCTTAATCCCTCTGCCTGCTCACTCTCTCCCTCTCACTCTCTCTCTCTCACTCCCTCTCCCTCTTTCACTCTCTCCCTCCCTCTCTCTCTCTTCCTCTCTCTCTCTCTCTCTCTCTCTCTCTCTCTCTCTCTCTCTCTCTCTCTCTCTCTCTCTCTCTCTCTCCCTCTCTCACTCCCTCTCCCTCTCTCTCTCTCCCTCTGTCTCTCTCTCTCTCTCTCTCTTTCTCTCACCTCCTTTCTTAATCTCTCTTTCTGCACCACTCTATCTTTTTCCACTGTATAGTTTAGTTTTCGACAGCCTAGGATCTATGCTGTCAAACAAACACACATCCAGTATTTCAAAGGATAAGACATCCGACTAGGAATAGGGATGCTAATTTACTTAATCATAACCTATCCTGGACTGACAGTAAATCCTTCACCCTCCAACATATGAATAAACACCTTCTACTGACCTTTATACCATCAGCCTCCTCTCTGTGCTCCATCTGGTTCTGTGTGTGTCTGACAGTAATGCTGACAGTCTGATCACCTGTAGTGCTGCCTTGTACTCATCTGATCCCAACATTAAAGACTCCTCTTACTGCTGTTGTTATTGTTACTGTTCATGGAACGTTCTGTAGATATCTGAATGTGTCACACCCACATACATACCTTCACACACACACTTCTGTTTGGACCTGTTGATCTTGTTTGGAGTCTTATTACTTGAACTGATTTTTGTAAGGATACATGCATGCCAAAACAGGATGGGAGAATGGCAGAGGTTTGAAGGAGAGAGGGGGAGGTGTAGAAGAGGAAAGAGGAGGTAAAGGAGACAGGGGGTGAGGAGGAGAGCGGGTGAGGAGGAGAGAGGGGCAGGAGTAGAGGAGGTGAGAGGAGGTAAAGGAGACAGGGGGTGAGGAGGAGAGAGGGGGAGGATTTGATCCTGGTTAAGGCACGTTGTGAATTTTTTTTCTAAACCTGAATCTTGATTGGAATGCAGTTAAAGCCACTCTGCAGGAATCCTTCTGACAGTTCCACCATGCTGCACAGCTGTTCTACCATGACAGTGGTGCTTCAACATCATCACATAGTGATAAACTGGATATTACTTACCCTTCTTTAGCTTAAGACGATCTGTAAATGAAGTGAGATGAGCCACAGTGAGAGCAGAACACCAGAATCTGAATAAGAACTTGGATCTATAGTTAGCAGCTGTAAGGGCACCCTACCACTACCTACTGTACTCTAGTGACTGGGCACCCTACCACTACCTACTGTACTCTAGTGACTGGGCACCCTACCACTACCTACTGTACTCTAGTGACTGGGCACCCTACCACTACCTACTGTACTCTAGTGACTGGGCACCCTACCACTACCTACTGTACTCTAGTGACTGGGCACCCTACCACTACCTACTGTACTCTAGTGACTGGGCACCCTACCACTACCTACTGTACTCTAGTGACTGGGCACCCTACCACTACCTACTGTAGTGGATATAAGTATTTGACCCAGTGTTAACATTGCAGTTGAAAGAAACACGTTTTCTGAACTAGCTCTCATGGGAGAGAAACGAGAGAAATATTTATTTGACAGGAACACATCAATTTATATGCTCAAGTCACGTGCCAATCTTGCTGGCGTTCATTGGCTAACATGTACCTTTAAATAGCCTGAGGAGTGAAACGGGCAAAACTAGCCTGGCTAGCTAGTAACGGAGGTCGCTTTCTCAGACAAATGATGGTTTGGTTGAAGAAATCTGAGATTCTGGCTATCTTCAGCAGGCTTGTATCTTCCAAAGGCAATCCTCCCTGACGTTCTAGTAAGTGTAGAATGGAGTGACAAACAACATTGTGCACACTGCCAGTGAGCGACCCGAGTCTGACTGAGGCTAACGTCAAAACACTACTGTACAGTAACGGGGACGCAGTCTCACTCAGATTGCCAGTTTCACACAAATCACAAAAATAATTGGACCAGCTGGCAAAAAGCAGAATTCCCAGATCTCTTGAAAGCTGCCATGCTAGACTTTTTTGTTGTTGTAGGACTGACTGTAAAACTGTAAAAAAGATTAAGTTTGTCATGACGTGAAGACATGGCTGCCGCCTATGCGGTCTACCGGGCGACATTCTCACTCAAATTTCAAGACTTTCGTGCCCCAAATCAAAATTCTAATGTGACAGATCAATGTGGAATCGCTTTCTCCCAATAAGGTCGTCCTCCTCGACCTTTTTGGTCTTTTAAAATCTAACTATTGGAATAATCCGTGTAACTAGCTGTTATAAAGGCTATATTTTCATTGTCATCTCTGCCGCATTGTGTGCACATGTGTGTCTTGAACAGCCACCACATGTATAGCAGGAGTGTTTATCCTTGAGGCAGGGTTAGCTGCTCACATTGGCTGGCTACAGTGTGGCTACAGAGGAAGAGAGAGATAGGAAGAGGAGACAGAAAGAGAGGAGGGAGAGAGAGGGGAAAGAGGGAAAAATGACAGAGAGACAAATACACAGAGAAAGTGGGGAGAGGAAGAGAAAAGGGATTGAGTGAAGGGGGGGGGGGGGGAGAGAACAGAAGAAGAGGACCAGACTGTGATGCAGATAGAGAGAGAGAGGGACAGAGAGATAAAGAAGGAGATGCCTCCAACTTGGAAGATGGCACTAGGTTTATTTAGACTTGTTTCATGTAGAAATATTACATTATTATTAAATGTTACATTATTAACATTAGCTCTTGTGTAACTGATGGAAAGTCTAAATGTTTATTATATGAATCTTACTTTCTGAGAACCAGCCAGTCATTCCTCAACTGTACTCATCATGGTTTTGTCTCTTCTGATCCCCCCGCCCGTCTGGCTGGCTGGTCAGCTGCTGCCACCACCAGAGCCTGGACTCCATGGGGGGGATTGGCCTATGTATGTATGATTCATGTTCCTGGTGAGTTATTCAGCCTCACATCTTCCTCTGAGAATCCACAAGGTTTTGGATTTTCTGGGACCGTGGGAATAAGAGAGGAAGGACAGCAACATCACACAACCACCACAACAAATAGGACAATATTACACACTTCAAAACCAATATATACATAGTGATAGACAGACATTGCAGCACTAGGTGTAAACAATTGTAAAATATAAGCAATGCTTTAAACATGCATGTTTCAGGTGAGCTGTTCTATCAAGATCACTCTTGGAAAGTGCCCTTGGCTGTGGTGTTTGGTGTCTGTGCCTTAGCATCAGCTGTAGCCATCTGTGTCCTGGTGAAGAGACATAGAGATAAAGGTAAATGATGGAGGAATACAAGATTGACAGACATGTTCCATTCAACTATCCATTAGTCAGATCTCAAATGTCTTACATGTAGATGATCCATGAGTGGTTCATTTTCTATACCTATACAGAGTCATAATCTATATCTAACCTGACATCTACAGAGTCATGCTCTATATCTGACCTCTACAGAGTCATGTTCTATATACATTTACCTTTAGTCATTTAGCAGACGCTCTTATCCAGGGCGACTTACAGTAAGTACAGGGACATTCCCCCCGAGACAAGTAGGGTGAAGTGCCTTGACCAAGGACACAACGTCATTTGGCACGACGGGGAATCCATCCGGCAACCTTCTGATTACTAGCCCGACTCACTCACCGCTCAGCCATCTGACTCCCTATATCTGACCTCTAGAGAGTCATGTTCTATATCTGACCTCCACAGAGTCATGTTCTATATCTGACCTCCACAGAGTCATGTTCTATATCTGACCTCTACAGAGTCATGTTCTATATCTGACCTCTACAGATTCATGTTTTATATCTGACCTCTACAGAGTCATGTTCTATATGTGACCCATAGAGAGTCATGTTATATATCTAATGTTTTGAGATGGTCAGTGCATGTTCTTATCAGATAACATTGTACATTTAAACACCATCTGACTCATTGTAAACTCAGATTATACATCAGTTGCTACTGCAGAGTAGTCTTAAGGTAAGATGTGAAGTGATGTTAAATTAAAACTGTTAACAAAATACTTCTAATGAACAGTCACTAGAGTACAGTAGGTAGTGGTAGGGTGCCCAGTCACTAGAGTACAGTAGGTAGTGGTAGGGTGCCCAGTCACTAGAGTACAGTAGGTAGTGGTAGGGTGCCCAGTCACTAGAGTACAGTAGGTAGTGGTAGGGTGCCCAGTCACTAGAGTACAGTAGGTAGTGGTAGGGTGCCCAGTCACTAGAGTACAGTAGGTAGTGGTAGGGTGCCCAGTCACTAGAGTACAGTAGGTAGTGGTAGGGTGGCCAGTCACTAGAGTACAGTAGGTAGTGGTAGGGTGCCAAATCACTAGAGTACAGTAGGTAGTGGTAGGGTGCCCAGTCACTAGAGTACAGTAGGTAGTGGTAGGGTGCCCAGTCACTAGAGTACAGTAGGTAGTGGTAGGGTGCCCAGTCACTAGAGTACAGTAGGTAGTGGTAGGGTGCCCTTACAGCTGCTCACTATAGATCCAAGTTCTTATTCAGATTCTGGTGTTCTGCTCTCACTGTGGCTCATCTCACTTCATTTACAGATCGTCTTAAGCTAAAGAAGGGTAAGTAATATCCAGTTTATCACTATGTGATGATGTTGAAGCACCACTGTCATGGTAGAACAGCTGTGCAGCATGGTGGAACTGTCAGAAGGATTCCTGCAGAGTGGCTTTAACTGCATTGTCAGCCCATGAAGAGGTGACTAATACCAGAAGAAACACATTGAGGACTTAAACACTTTTAAAGTCTTGACATTGTTTTAATGAGACAAGTGTCCTGTAGTACCACTAGGGGGTAGCACTAGGACATGGCTGCATTGTGAACCACTTATTAGTGCTTCCACACACAGTAATGGAAAACACTCTATCCCTCCCTCTCTCTCTCTCTCTCTCTCTCTCTCTCTCTCTCTCTCTCTCTCTCTCTCTCTCTCACTTCCTCTTTATCTCTTTCACTTTTTATCAAAACATTTTAAGTGCTTTATTGGCAAGTTAAGATATTATAGATCAAATATTCATAAAACACAATACTGCACAGTATAAATAGAGCAAACCTACAAACATACACATATAATATTATTATTATATAAACCTACATACATACACATAAATACAGACACCACACAGTGGTGTACTACATTCTCCTCCACTCGCACCTACAAACATATATTTATATATACAGTAGCTACACTGATACAATTTAATTCACACATATACATAGTGTACATTCTCTTTCTTTTTCTGTATCTCTCTCTCCTTCCAATCAAGATTCAGGTTTAGAAAAAAAATTACATCTAAAGTGCGAGTCACAACGTGCCTTAACCAGGATCAAATCCTCCCCCTCTCTCCTCCTCACCCCCTGTCTCCTTTACCTCCTCTCACCTCCTCTACTCCTGCCCCTCTCTCCTCCTCACCCGCTCTCCTCCTCACCCCCTGTCTCCTTTACCTCCTCTTTCCTCTTCTACACCTCCCCCTCTCTCCTTCAAACCTCTGCCATTCTCCCATCCTGTTTTGGCATGCATGTATCCTTACAAAAATCAGTTCAAGTAATAAGACTCCAAACAAGATCAACAGGTCCAAACAGAAGTGTGTGTGTGAAGGTATGTATGTGGGTGTGACACATTCAGATATCTACAGAACGTTCCATGAACAGTAACAATAACAACAGCAGTAAGAGGAGTCTTTAATGTTGGGATCAGATGAGTACAAGGCAGCACTACAGGTGATCAGACTGTCAGCATTACTGTCAGACACACACAGAACCAGATGGAGCACAGAGAGGAGGCTGATGGTATAAAGGTCAGTAGAAGGTGTTTATTCATATGTTGGAGGGTGAAGGATTTACTGTCAGTCCAGGATAGGTTATGATTAAGTAAATTAGCATCCCTATTCCTAGTCGGATGTCTTATCCTTTGAAATACTGGATGTGTGTTTGTTTGACAGCATAGATCCTAGGCTGTCGAAAACTAAACTATACAGTGGAAAAAGATAGAGTGGTGCAGAAAGAGAGATTAAGAAAGGAGGTGAGAGAAAGAGAGAGAGAGAGAGAGAGACAGAGGGAGAGAGAGAGAGGGAGAGGGAGTGAGAGAGGGAGAGAGAGATAGAGAGAGAGAGAGAGAGAGAGAGAGAGAGAGAGAGAGAGAGAGAGAGAGAGAGAGAGAGAGAGAGAGAGAGAGAGAGGAGAGAGAGAGAGAGAGAGAGAGAGAGAGAGAGAGAGAGGAAGAGGAGGGAGTCGGATGGCTGAGCGGTGAGGGAGTTGGGCTAGTAATCAGAAGGTTGCTGGATCGATTCCCTGCCGTGCCAAATGACGTTGTGTCCTTGGGCAAGGCACTTCATCCAACTTGCCTCGGGGGGAATGTCCCTGTACTTACTGTAAGTCGCTCTGGATAAGAGCGTCTGCTAAATGACTAAATGTAAATGTAATGTAAATGTAAGAGAGAGAGAGGGAGGGAGAGAGTGAAAGAGGGAGAGGGAGTGAGAGAGAGAGAGTGAGAGGGAGAGAGTGAGCAGGCAGAGGGATTAAGGGAGGTGAGAGAAGGATCAGGACTGGGTACAGGAGCATCTGTACAGAAAGGAGGAGAAAAAGAGAGAGGGGGAGGCAGAGGGGCAGTCATACTTCCTGACTACCTCCACCTGTATCTCCCTCCTGCTCTCTTCCACCTGATTACCTCCATCGTGGTTAGGGTTAGAAACAAGAGATTTAGTTGTGTTGTTCACCTTATAATCTATGACTCAAACCAAATGAGTGACACTCCAATAAATAATGCTTTTGTCATGATGAATTGGAGAGTATGTGTTTCAAAATGAATCAATTTTATCAGTATAATTGATCCCAGGATACACAGTGTTTAAACTGAACCCTGACCCTTTTCCAAAATGTAGCTCTGTACCTCTGAAATGTTGTTTTGTCAATGAACAATTCTGTGGTTGCACTGTCTGACTTCAGCAAACCCCTCTTGTTCACTTTACTCAGTTGTTGTCTTCTGTACACACCCCTTGTCGTCCAGGAGTAACCCCCCCCCCCCCCCCCCCCCCCCCTTGGCCGAAACCCCGCTCAGTGGGACAGTGGGACATGTGGGGCAGTGGGGCATGTGGGGCATGTGGGGCATGTGGGGCAGTACACATGGTAACAGGCGCTGCAGACATGCCTCTTACACCCGTGACAAACGGTGAACGTTTTACAGTCCTTCACAGGGCAGACTTGACATCTCCTCCTCTTCCTGGTAGACCGGTGAGGCCAGTTTTACCGATGCTGCAGCATCTTCGGGTTTTGTATTAGGAAATATTGTTGTGACACGGTGGTGGGTCACAACGACCCGGAGACAGTGAGAGGGTTCCTCCTAGTGGTAACTAGTGATATAACGTGTATACCCATATACCCCCCCTTCACATTCCCTCCCCAACGCATCTACGTTGTTGTAAAAAGTGGAAAAGTTGCGCCGACACGGCAGGGGGTCACATGACCCTGAGACAGCGCGAAGGTTAAAATAAAATGCTTCATTTTATTTTTGTATTAGGTAAAGTTGTGGCAACACGACAGTGGGTTACAATGACCTGAAGACAGCACAAGGGTTAAACATTAAACTGTTTGTTACTTTAAAACTAACCTCCATCTGGGTTATCACAGGGATATTTGTTTTGTCAACTGAATGCACATGTCAGATTCACTGCCTGACTTGTAAGCAGAGAAAAGCTGTTGCTATCAAACGTTGTCTACTTTAAACTGTATTAGTGTACTGGTGAAGCAATAGATCAAATAGGCCGGTAGATAGGTTGGTCAAGTGATTTAATGCTCCCTTGTATAAGTATTTTGAGTATTTTTTTAATGTAAAAACACAGTAGTATATCATTATGTTGTGGCTGCTGTATTTGTGCTTTATTTTGATACACTTACAATTAAGTTATTTGGCATTTTATTTTTAAATACATTTTAATGTATCTTTGGTCATTTCTGGACGTATTGACCATGAAAGTTTATGAAAAAGATATTTGAGTGAGTGCTCTGGATGTTGTCCTCAGGAATGATGCTGACCCTGCCTGACTGTGTGTTCTGGATGTTGTCTTCAGGAATGATGCTGACCCTGCCTGGCTGTGTGTTCTGGATGTTGTTCCCAGGAATGATGCTGACCCTGCCTGACTGTGTGTTCTGGATGTTGTCTTCAGGAATGATGCTGACCCTGCCTGACTGTGTGTTCTGGATGTTGTCTTCAGGAATGATGCTGACCCTGCCTGGCTGTGTGTTCTGGATGTTGTCTTCAGGAATGATGCTGACCCTGCCTGACTGTGTTCTGGATGTTGTCCTCAGGAATGATGCTGACCCTGCCTGACTGTGTTCTGGATGTTGTCCTCAGGAATGATGCTGACCCTGCCTGGCTGTGTGTTCTGGATGTTGTCTTCAGGAATGATGCTGACCCTGCCTGGCTGTGTGTTCTGGATGTTGTCTTCAGGAATGATGCTGACCCTGCCTGACTGTGTTCTGGATGTTGTCCTCAGGAATGATGCTGACCCTGCCTGACTGTGTTCTGGATGTTGTCCTCAGGAATGATGCTGACCCTGCCTGGCTGTGTGTTCTGGATGTTGTTCCCAGGAATGATGCTGACCCTGCCTGACTGTGTGTTCTGGAGGATTCTCCTACTGCTCCACACAGCAAACTGCGGTAAACAAATCACTGTCATGGAGTCGTGTGTTTTACCATCTAGCTATCTGTAAAGTTTTGTCTTTTAGGTACACTATAATAGTAATAGTAATAGTTAATAGTAGGACTGATAGTAACAGTTTTAAGTGATGCAGATCAACTAGATTGCAGGCCTCCATCAGACCAGAGCAAGTTGAGGAGAGAGGATGTTTGTCCTCTGAGATTCACTCTTTATCTGTTCTCTTCTCTTCAGTTACTCGTACAGTCATTACTCCAGTTCAGCAAATCACTGTTGTGGCTGGTGAAAGTCTAGTTCTGCCGTGCTACGTCAACCCCAGCGTCAGTGCTGAGGGCTGGACGGTGGAGTGGTTGAAACTCTCAGTAGACAGAGACCAACGCAACATCCATCTTTACAAAGACGGCAGAGATGACAATGAAAATCAGAATCCCTCCTTCAAGGCAAGAACAGCTCTGTTTAAAGAGGAACTGAAGACAGGCAACACCTCCTTGAAGCTGCTCTGGGTTAGAGGCACTGATGAAGGAACTTACAAATGTTTTGTTATGTCACCTACCTCGAAATGGTATGATGATTCCAACATTGAAGTCCATGTTAAAGGTGAATTTAGTTTTCAAGTCGAGTTTTGGTAACTTTCTATTGTGCCTAAACCAAGTCCATCCTTCTAATAACATGATTGAATTTGTATCTGTGTGCTTGTAGCTGTAGGATCTCATCCAGTGGTCTCTATCGAGGGACACAGAGTGACAAGGATGGGTCTGCTGTGTGAGACACAAGGCTGGTACCCTGAACCAGAGGTGGAGTGGCAGGACAGTGAAGGAGTCTCTCTCTCTGCTGATCCTCCAGAGACGACCACAGACTCTGAGGGACTCTACACACTCAAACTGAGGGTCACTGTTCAGAAGACAGATACAAACCGCTTTAACTGTAGAGTTAAACAGAAATACATGAAGAGAGATGAGACGGCATGGATTGATGTTCCTGGTGAGTTATTCAGCCTCACATCTTCCTCTGAGAATCCACAAGGTTTGGGATTTTCTGGGACCGTGGGAATTTCTACTAGTGAATAAGAGAGGAAGAACAACAACATCACACAACCACCACAACAAACAGGACAACATTCTACACTTCAAAACCAATATATACATAGTGATAGACAGACATTGCAGCGCTAGGTGTAAACAATTGTAAAATATAAGCAATGCTTTAAACATGCATGTTTCAGGTGAGCTGTTCTATCAAGATCACTCTTGGAAAGTGCCCTTGGCTGTGGTGTTTGGTGTCTGTGCCTTAGCATCAGCTGTAGCCATCTGTGTCCTGGTGAAGAGACATAGAGATAAAGGTAAATGATGGAGGAATACAAGATTGACAGACATGTTCCATTCAACTATCCATTAGTCAGATCTCAAGTCTTGCGTGTAGATGATCCATGTGTGGATTCATTTTCTATACCTGATCTGACCTATACAGAGTCATAATCTATATCTAAACTGACCTTTACAAAGTCATGTTCTATATCTGACCTCTACAGAGTCATGTTCTATATCTGACCTCTACAAAGTCCTGTTCTATATCTGATCTGACCTCTACAGAGTCATGTTCTATATCTGACCTCTTCAGAGTCATGTTCTACATGTGATCAGCTGTTGTGTTCTCACTGTTGTGTTCTCCCTATTGTGTTCTCCCTGTTGTGTTCTCACGGTTGTGTTTTCACGGTTGTGTTCTCAGGGTTGTGTTCTCCCTGTTGTGTTCTCACGGTTGTGTTCTCACGGTTGTGTTCTCCCACCTCTGTGTTTCCTTTGCAGAGACGATTTTCAAGGCCCAGAAAGGTAATAACCACCATTAGTCTGCAGAGGGAAGTGACTTCACTATCAGGACAGGAGCATGTATAGAAAGGTTAACATATTCTTAAAAGGCTAATTTTTTAGGTCAGTGTATGTTCTTATCAGATAACATTGTACATTTAAACACCATCTGACTCATTGTAAACTCAGATTATACATCAGTTGTTACTGCAGAGTGGTCTTAAGGTAAGCTGTACAATGGTGTTAAATTACAACTGTTAACAAAAGACTTCTGATGAACAGTCACTAAAGTAGAGTAGGTAGTGGTAGGATACTGGTTCAGCTGGTCACTATAGATCCAAGATCGTACACAGATTCTGTTCTGTTCTCACTGTCTCTCATCTCACTTAATTTACAGTTCGGCTCCTTGTTAAGAAATGTAAGTAATATCCAGTTTAACACTATATGATGATGTTGAAGCACCACTGTCATGGTAGAACAGCTGTGCAGCATGGTGGAACTGTCAGAAGGATTCCTGCAGAGTGGATTTAACTGCACTGTCAGGACAGGAGACTGTTCAGGAATGTCTCCTCTTGTTCAGCTGTTATTTGAACACTGATAAAGACCTTGATATCTTGATGTCATACAGAGTTGAAGAGGTTGTCACATGTACATGGTTGTTACAAAGCATGAAGAACAGTGATGTACTGCTGTATCTCTTCATGTCAGTATCTCTGGTCTGACCACAAATGGGCCCGAAAGCCTCATTTATAATGTCCAGTCTTTCCATTCATATCTCTGTGCTGTGCTGCCCCCTACTGTTCACACTGGTAGTTCTTGACTGAGGACTAGGGTCAGGACTGTTAAGTGTCGTCATTAGAGGGCGAGTAGGTAATGGTAACGTGCTGTTTTAGCTGGTCACAATAGATCCCAGTTCTTGTTCAGATTCTGGTGTTCATGTCTGATTCTCACTGTCTCTCATCTCACTTCATTTACAGGTCAGCTCCTTCATAAGAAATGTAAGTAATATCCAGTTAATCATTATATGATAATGTTGACGCACAACTGTCGCTCTGGATAAGAGCGTCTGCTAAATGACTAAATGTAACTGTCATGGTAGAACAGCTGTGCAGCGTGATGGAACTGTCAGATTCGGAAGGGGCGAAATCGGACCGATGATCCTGTAGTGTGTCCGCATTAGAGACACAGTTATGCTGGGGACACACTACAGGATAATCGGGACGATTTCGCCCCTTCCGAATCTGCTCGGAAGGACGTCGGAGGCTAGCCTGGCTGCCAGCCCAACTTCTCCCCGCCCAAAAGAAATTTGTTCGGGAAATTGGGTCTGGAGGGTCTCGTATTGGGGACCAACTACAGAAAACCAGAATCTGGGCGAACCAATGAAATTGCCAGAGCGGGCTTTATACGATGATGGACAGATGATCAACAGTAACGTAATCACCCACGTCACAAAAGAGCGCTTAAGTTGAATTCGTTTTGAACAAACATGGCTACCGCTGGAGATCTGGGATGTTATGATACTGCCATCGAGTCTGTTTTAGAAGACATCGACAGCGCATTAATTTTGAAAGAGGAACAGAGAGACGCAATCAAGGCATTTGTCGATGGAAAAGATGTTTTTGCCGTCCTTCCTACGGGATTCGGTAAAAGTTTAATTTATCAGCTGGCCCCGATGGAGTTGTAATCCTAAACGGAGAACTTTGTATATGCATTGCCCTTTATTGTTTCGCTCAAAAAGGTTGACCGTGTGAACAAGTACTCTCCCTACCCGTAAATTAATTTTACAACACAGGCAAAAATCGTTTGTATTCATTCTTCAAGCATACTTCAAGTCTGCTTGTAGTTTAGTTCTGTTGACAACAACTATGCGGTGCTTAACATACGTCACATACTCTGTTGCTCTGATTGGTTGTAGATCTATCCAATTGAGCGAAGAGGCATTTGTTTTCCAGGCTCGTTTGAAACACGCCCTGTAGTCAAAGCCCAACGGAGAGTTCTCAGACTCATATTCTGACTAGAATTATGAGTATGACAACGTCAGGCTAGTCGGAGGCGCCCCGATCGCGAACATGTTGAATATTTGCGATCAGGAATCCTGATGTGTGGGGGCAACCCCGAGGACAAACGCCGAGTTTATCACGTGAAATGAAACGATATCCAATCAGAAAGCAAGCTGAGAGAAGACAGAAGCATAACAAACTGAGTCATGGCGCAGCACAAAGTTAAATAGAATTGATTTGTGGCAACAGCAAACCATTTTCTTTTTTTCTGTGAATTTTCTGTGAAAATCATTCCAAACACTATCATCGCAATTTCTTCCTGCATATCGTCCACCATGCTTATTCTTAAATCTCGACAGATTTTGCGAGATTTCTTGTGGTAACAGTTGGGACACTGGTTGGAAATCTTTGTGTGTGCTGTCTTGTCAAATCATGGCACACCACACACTGTAGGAGCAAAATGGCTAAAATCTAGGATTGTTTCTCTTCATGTGTGTGGTCTCTAGGGCTGTCCCAGACTAAAATTTTCTTTGGTCGCAACTTTTTTGCGATCTGACTCAATGGCTGTTGGACATTGCAGATTCAGCCGCTAATAGCCTACTAATAATAAGACTCGTATCACCAGTCCTGTTGTAACCGAATGCCGATGGTATTTAGTATCTCTTACAATGTACTACAAATTAAAGGTCACATGACATGAAAACTTCACTATAGGAGGTTATTTAACATTGATGAGAATTTTCGATAGGTGTAAACCAAGCCCTGGGTGTTCTTCTCCGCCTTTGAGAAATGAAGGCTCAAACGCTGTTTGAAAATCTGCTCCTTATGACGTCACAAGGAGCCTCTGCACAACCAGTATCTTAATTTTATTTTTGCTGGAAATGCGCCGACACAACCTCTCAAAGTTTTGCATGTCTGCGCCAAACATTTCAGCCACCACTGTTTCCTTAACTTGAGCCAATACAAAGTTGGCCTTGCTGACCGTCTGAAATTAAATTCTGGATCAGTACTCCTTGGTCCAGCTACAGACCTCGGACAAGTAAGTCAACTAACGCTATATCATTTTGTTGCTTACTATATGTTTACCCACTGTAGCTTGCTACCCTTAGAATCTGGCTGAAACATTAGCTCTGCAGCTATCAGCTGAGGTACTGTCGCTAATGTAAAGGTTGATAGCATCAAGTATGTGTGTGAATACACATTCTGTAACGCAGTGTTGTACGCTTCGTTGTTATGTGGATAACGTTCTGCTGTTGGTGTTATGGCGCGCGCGATATCTGCCTTTCCCCACATTGAAATGACTGAGTGTACAGCTCTGCAAACCAGTGTTATCAGATGAGAATGGGCAAATTCGAGGCATCTTACAGCAACGGGGGCTACGAGCCATTGCGATACATCCACTGTAAACATTAGTGCATGGTGCAGCCTCTCTCCTCCTCATTTAGTATTTAAAGCTACAGACACAGAAACAGCGCGTTCTGAGGAAAGCTCATTGTGGGACTACTCGTAGAGGCTATAATTCTGCACCAAGGCTGAATTTCGGGAAAGAGACTTCAGATACAGTATTAGGGGACCACTAAGGCCTATATAAAAGCATCCAAAAACAGCATTTCATGTGACCTTTAAAAATATTGTCTGTTTAACATACAAATCATCAGAGCGCTTATCATTGCCTGAAAACTTGCAGCATGCGAACTTACGTAGAAGCTGAGTGGGGAACGTTGCAACAGAGAAAGATGTTGTTGTCTTGGCCGGAGAAGATAATGTCATTCGATTTGGATGTGATTCTTATAATAGGCATATTCATTTTTCTATGGAGTTAGATTAGTTTCATAATTCAAACAAACAAACGCAACACGATTCAAACAAGCTTAACACAATCCAAACAAACGTAACACGATTCATACAAACATAACACGATTCAAACAAACAAACGTAACACGATTCAAACAAACTTAACACAATCCAAACAAACGTAACACGATTCATACAAACATAACACGATTCAAACAAACAAACGTAACACGATTCAAACAAACGTAACACAATTTACAAATGTATTTTGTGATTCTCAAATGTAACGCGATTCACAAATAAATGACCCTGTTACATTCGTTTGCAACCTGACAAACACAAGTTACAAATCCCTGCATTCGTTGGTGTGAATCCCTGCATTCGTTGGTGTGAATCCCTGCATTCGTTCGTGTGGATTTTTGGAACTTTCCTGACGCGCTTAGATTCACAAATGCATTTTTTCTAAAAGATATCCTCTGCAGCCTATCAGATCGTCTCTTCCAATTTTAGCCAATCACATTAACGTGTCTATGTGGTCTTCAACAACCTGCCATAATGACGGACATCGTCTCCTTCAGATCACGAGCAATGTCGTCTGGTAGCATGTAGGTGAAATGTTGCTTGTTAATCTTATTAAACCGATGATCATACGTGATTAAATATGGTTGAGAATGGCTGGATTTATGTTTAGTCATTTTCCGTGTTTCCTAGGCTAACGCAGAGCCCGTTTACCCATATTAGACATTCTCCGGTGATGTGCTAAAATTGGAGACATCTGATAGGCTGCAGAGGATATCTTTTAGAAAAAATGCATTTGTGAATCTAAGCGCGTCAGGAAAGTTCCAAAAATCCACACAAACGAATGCAGGGATTCACACGAGCGAATGCAGGGATTCATAACTTGTGTTTGTCAGGTTGCAAACGAATGTAATAGGGTCATTTATTTGTGAATCGCGTTACATTTGAGAATCACGAAATACATTTGTGAATCGTGTCACGTTTGTTTGAATCGTGTTACGTTTGTTTGAATCGTGTTATGTTTGTATGAATCGTGTTACGTTTGTTTGGATCGTGGTAAGTTTGTTTGAATCGTGTTGCGTTTGTTTGTTTGAATTATGAAACTAATCTAACTCCATATTTTTCAACCCAGCGCATTAGCATGAGCGAAGTAGGGCTAGACCAACGTTTTTCAGGTAGTGGCATGGGCATCGCCGCAATGTAACTTGGGGGGGTCGCGTCCCCCTCACTTTAAAAAAGTTGTTTGGACCCCCCCACATTTGCGATCAAAATATTAGTGCATGACTGGTCTACTAGTCCAGCGATCTTTGCATTGCTTCACAATCAAATCCGTTCCACTTCATCCGTAGGGAGAATACCCATAGCAATAGAATTCCATTCCGCAATTTCTAGACAAACAGCTTCACGCACACAGATTCAACTCCCATACTCTTTGATCGAGTTTCCCAAGTTTTCCCTCAGTGGCCAAAGCACCCATATGAGACATTCTCTGGCTATAAAAGCATTAGTTAAGGCCGCGTTCACGCTTGACTTCTTTTTTCAGATAAAAGCGCTGCCTTCAGTGCCTTTTGAACGCCTTTTCAGAAAAGCGCTGGGTGACGTCAAGCGCCTTTCTGATGAGAATTTTGTAACCTGAACGGGAATCATATAGTCTAGCGATACATTATTATCCATTATTTTCCGTTAGTTACTTATCGACAGCTAGCTAGTATGGCGAATAAAATGCAATACTTGCTTTAGCTTTGGCATTTGAGGAGCCATAGCCCTAGCCATAGCCATAGCCCTAGTCATAGCCCTAGCCATAGCCATAGCCATAGCCATAGCCATAGCCCGAGCCCGAGCCCTAGCCTGGTAACTAAGTTAGGTTACTAGGGAAGGCACACTCGTACCTACTCTCCTCGTCCTGATTGGTCAGCTGTCAAAAAGGCACTTGACGTCACACAGCGCTTTTCTGAAAAGTTGAGAAAATTGGCCACAAATGGGACCGAAAGCCTTATTTACAATCTCCAGTCTTTCCATTCATATCTTTGTGCTGTGCTGACCCCTACTGTTCACACTGGTAGTTCTTGACTGAGGAGTAGGGTCAGGACTGTTTAGTGTCGTCATTAGTGGTAGGGTGCTGGTTCAGATGATTGCTATAGATCCAAGTTCTTGTTCAGATTCTGGTGTTCATATGTCTGATTCTCACTGTCTCTCATCTCACTTTATTTACAGTTCAGTTCAAGGATGAGATTGGTAAGTAAAATCCAGTTTATCACTATGTTATGATGTTGAAGCACCACTGTCATGGTAGAACAGCTGTGCAGCGTGGTGGAACTGTTAGAAGGATTCCTGCAGAGTGGATTTAACTGAACTGTCAGGACAGAAAAACAGTATTTTTGATCTCCAGATGTCTTTTTACAACGTAGTTTCCAATACACGTCAGTGTCACGTCAATGTGGGAGTGGTTCCTGTAGAGTGCTCACAGAATCAATGGCGGCAGAGTAAGAAACAGATGGAGACACAGCCACGTAGCAGAGAGTCAAAGTGAGACTGTGTCTAATACCGAACACTTTACACGTACACTGCAAAACAGTACACTGCAATACAGTGCACTTACATCTGTAGTGCACTCCGTCGCTGATTAGTGCCGTCTCAAATGGAACACTTACGTTAACCACTTTGCGGAAGTGACGGAGGCAAATACGCTCGCGGCACCTGCCAAAATGAACGTGCTTCTTGCCATCTTCTTGTCCCTCGTTTACCCCTTTCTCCAGCCCATGAATAGAAAAGCTGCATAAAAGGGCTCCTCCTCTTCCGCTACATAGCCAAGATGGCGCTTGTTTTAGGGTGAGTAGTGTTACGCGCACGCCTAGTGGCAGGGTGAGAGGGAGGTTTATTGGCCTTTCTCAAAGTAACTTTTAAATATAACACTTTAGTGGCGCGGCGGCCTTGCACATGGTGGTGATTGGAAAGGGGGGTGGAACGGTGTCCTGATTGGGCCCCGGGTAATTAAGGGGAGGAGTTTACTGTTTTTGAACTCACGGATGGTGGAAAGAAGGGGGGAACCTTCAGAGTGATGTCGGTACATCAAGTGTGTGCTTAATGTACCGAACATTTATATTCTGATCGACCCGACCCACCGCGAGCGAGCTGTCCGCCGAACCGAACGGCGGCTTGGGGTGTCCTGGAGACCGGGGTGGGAGTCCACTGGAATGAGGGTGAGTGTTCCCGTTTTCTCTTTCCCCTTTCCACCTGTTGGGGCCGGCCGCTGTTTAGTGTAGCATCTGGTTTAGCCTTAATATTCCCCCTAAACAACGACGACCGTAACAGTAGTGTCCATCATTTTACACTGCATTTTTTGACCGTTTGCAGTGCGCCATCCGGGTACTTTAAATGGCCTGAATTCTGCTGGTTCTGTCAGCGTTTCACACTAAAAGTCAGTGCTGGAGTTTGTGGTCCGGAGAAGTCCTCCAGACGCAACACGGAAAACCACCCGATATATTAAAAGCCCGGATTCCTCTCAAGGAGTTTCAAAATTGGTCGTCAACCTGAACCGCCAACCTGCCGTTTTATTTCCATGTGGACCGGGGCAGATCCTTGGTGTCTATTAACGTCGCTTTTGTTGCGTTTGCCTTGACGTGAGTGAAAGGAGAGATATTTGATTGTGTGTTTATTGTTTGGGTTATTTAGTAAAAGAGTACTATGTACGCTTGAATCGAACTTCTTTAGGCTGCTACTTGAGACTTCACAGGCTAGTCCAGATCCTCCAGTGGAGGCTACACAATCACCACCCTACCTGGCAAGTACTGAGGACATGTCACTGGTAACTCCACCTTCCGTCTCTGGATAAGACACCTCATCACAGCGTGAATAGCGCTTGGGAACATGGATGAGCAGACCATCATTGCTCTTACTAAAGAAACGTCACAGAATCATTTCCATCTAGAAGCCAGACTCAAGTCTTTTGCAGTCAGAACAGGAGACGAAATTATGAACCTAATACAGTTGTAACAGACAGCAAAGCTGAACAAGAAAATTAAATGGGGAAAATGTTACAAGGAATTAAAACGTTGGTTGTGGAAGAAGTGGAAAGAACAGAACACAACTTAACGTAATTCCCTTTATGATGGAACAATTACAGCAGGAAGTCCAGCAGAATCTCTGTAACAAACCAGGGGACTGTTGCTGGTGATCATGGACATCTGTCACAAAAGATGGGTCACTGTATCAGAATGATGGATAAGATGTGTACTTCTCTGGGAAGTTCTCCCTCTTCCCTCCTCCACCTGACTGCCCCTCTTCTCCTCAACACCTTCCCCCCCCTCCTTACCTTTGCTCTCCCCTCCCTCTCCCAGTGTCTGCTCTAAGGTCCAGTCTCTGTGTGTGTTTTCCCTCTCCTTCCTCCCTTATCTCAGCTCTTTTCCTCCCCCCTCTCCTCTCCTCCCCCCTCTCCTTTTTAATCATTTTCTTATCTACTACCTTTCCCTCGCCTCATCTTCCATTCCTCCCTCCCTCCTTTTATCTATCTTCTCCTCTCTCCCTCCCCTGCCTTCTCCACCCCCCCAACATGGGTGGGGGGGGGGGGGAAGGAGAGACATTCTAATGTGAATGATGTTGATCAGTAATCTATTGTGTCTTGGTCTCCCCCATCAGATGCCTGTGAGCTCACACTGGACCCAAACACAGCAAACAGAAAACTCTCTCTGTCTGAGGAGAACAGAAAGGTGACAAGGACAGAGGAGCAGCCGTATCTTGATCACCCAGAGAGATTTGAGGACCTTCACCAGGTGCTGTGTAGAGAGGGTCTGTCTGGGTGCTGTTACTGGGAGGCTGAGTGGAGTGGAGAACTGGTTTATATAGCAGTGACATATAAAGGAATCAGCAGGAGAGGAATGGGTAATGAATGTCTGCTTGGACAAAATAACAAGTCCTGGAGTCTGTACTGTGGTAGTAACAGTTACGCTGCCCGGCACAATAATAAGAAAACTGACATACCTGTCCCCCCCTCCAGCTCCCACAGAGTAGGAGTGTGTCTGGACTGGCCGGCCGGCACTCTGTCCTTCTACACAGTCTCCTCTGACACACTGACCCACCTGCACACATTCCACAACACATTCACTGAGCCCCTCTATCCTGGGTTTGGGGTTGATTATGACTCCTCAGTGTCCCTGTGTCAGGTAGAATAGCCCACACATACTCTCACACACTATGCTCACATAGATGTTACTGAAGATTGAACTGTATACAGTTGGACTTGATATCCCGGAAAGTTTGTATATTGATTTGTGTAGAATGTTTGTTTTGTTTTCATTTGACAAACAACAATCCTGTCTTTGATCTCAGTTCCACTGAATGTGATGAACTAAATAGTGTCTTAGTGACTAAATAAGGAGAAATAAAGATGTTTTATACAGGATGATAGAAGACATACTGTGTGTTTGTTGGTGACCCAGTGGCCCTAGACACACACACACACATGGACACACACACGTGTACACACACATACACACACATACACTGGAAACACTACCTTTATAACCAGTAATATGACAGTATTACCCACTTAAATATACACTGTGTGTGTCTAGTGTGATCCCCTCTCTCCCTCTCACCTCCTCTCCCTCCACCCTCCCTCTCACCTCTTCTCCATCCACCCTCCCTCTCCCTCCACCCTCCCTCTCACCTCCTCTCCCTCCACCCTCCCTCTCACCTCCTCGCCCTCCACCCTCCCTCTTGTTATGGAAGAATTCGAGTGGCACTGTGTAGATCTGAATAGTCAAGGGATATGGTTTCAATACGATTTATTTAGACTATACAATTACATAAACAAAGCTTTGCTGATCAGTCTCAACGAAGGAGGTGCCTTCCACACAGGTCGTTCGCAGGAGTGATGGCCAACCATCACACATGCACTGACTTATATAAACTTAAGATCAAATGGCATTCTATAAGGTCAATCAATCAATGTAGCAAACTCTGTGATTGGCTAACTCAACTTAGTGACAGTTTGAAACAATACATCTCCGGTGTGTCCCAAAGTTCTTTGATGTCACAGCTCTCTCCAGAGCAGTAGATAATAAAGCCACAGGGGTTGACCAGTCAAATGGTCAACTGTCCTTTGTGTGACCATCTTCAAACAATACTTTTAATTAACACAAACAATGAAACAGGACACAGTCCTTCTAGCCAAAGTTCAGAGCAACTGTCTCATTGACCCCTTACAGTAACCAGAGGACAGAAGGCCATATAAGATGCTTCACCCATCCCCCAGGGCAAGCTGCCCACAGAGCCATCAGCACCTCACATTCCTTTGAACTCAACTTAATTATCTTCCCTTCCTGTCTCTTACCAATGAACATAGAAGATTATAGATTTCATACACATACATCTATGCATATGACCAAAATTTCCACTACACTCTCACCTCCTCTCCCTCCACCCTCCCTCTCACCTCCTCTCCCTCTCACATCCTCTCCCTCCACCCTCCCTCTCACCTCCTCCCCAAAAAAATTACCAACATTTTCGCGACCTGACTCAATGGCTGCTGGACATTGCAGATTCAGCCGCTAATAGCCTACTAATAATAAGACTCGTATCACCAGTCCTGTTGTAACCGAATGCCGATGGTATTTAGTATCTCTTACAATGTACTACAAATTAAAAATATTGTTTGTTTACACGCGAATCATCAGAGCGCGCTTATCACTGCCCGAACTTGCAGCATGCGAACTTACGTAGAAGCTGAGTGGGGAACGGTGCAAAAGATAAATATTTTGTTGTCTTGGCCGGAGAAGATAATGTCATTCGATTTGGATGTGATTCTTATAATAGGCATGTTCATTTTTCAACCCAGCGCATTAGCATGAGCGTTGTAGCATTGTAGTTCTGCAGCCAATTGTGCTCGTGCCGTGTGCAAAATACCAAACCAAAACAAACCGCAGATTAACGAAAGGGAAAATAGTAGCACCTTTTCTTTGAAATTATATATTTTTAGAGTTGGTTTATTTGTCCTAAATAATATAATATACAATTTCTGTAGAACATTTAGTTAATTCAGCAATGATGACTCAAGCGGGAATCAGATCTCACACTGCCATACGGCAGCTCGACTAAAAAAATCTTAGTCAACCAAGAGCATATCGACCAGAAAATCGACGAGTCAACTGAGTGGGGACAGCCCTAGTTTAGTTTCACGTGATAATCTCCAGAGCGTGCGCGGGTTTGTCCTCGGGGTTCCCCCCACACATCAGGATTTCTGATCGTAAGCATTCAACATGTTGAATTGAAGCTGTTACCACAGGGGAGGGTGACAGGATCCTTTGAGAGGTCCAGACAAACAGAACAGCAGAACTGGTTCTGGTCCAGCACAGCTCCCTGCTGGGCCATTCCTGAGTGGTAGTAGTAGTGAGTCTCACAGAAACAGAGATGGAGAGGGGAGGGAGAGAGGTAATGAAAGAGTGTTTAGTCTGGTCTGAAGAACAGCTGTTGAGGGAGGAGGGACTGACTTCCTGGTTCTGTCAGAGGGTGGAGTTAAAAGGGAGGGGGGGGGAGTGAGGAGAGAGAGAGAGACAATAAGTGAAAGATTAAATATCAGGAGAGAGGATGAAGTGAGAGATGCAGAAAAGGTTAGTAAAGGTAACTTCAGTTTGAATGTCTACATTTATTCATTTAGCAGACATTTACATTTATTCATTTAGCAGACGCTTTTATCCAAAGCGACTTCCAAGAGAGAGCTTCACAAAGTGCATAGGTCACTGATAATAACAACAAGATAGCCCCACAGCATTGCGGGTAGTCAAAAAACAAGAAGTACATATTGTGAACAACCAAAAAAATAGTGCTAAAGGGAAGAAACCATAAGAGCATGTAGTTAAACAAGTCAAAATTACACAACATTAATCTCTAAGTGCAGGTGTACCTGTAGGAAAGCAATAAAAATAGGATTAACTAAAAACGAAGAATACAGCAGTTTAAATCAGCTACCACTAACCAACAAGAGCAACAGTCTAGGCAAGAGTCATTGTGAACCTTGAGGGAACTAGCGTTGGATTCAGCAAACCATTCCTAAGTACCATTGTACTCCCGGAACAAGTGCGTCTTGAGCCTTCTCTTGAAGGTGGAGAGACAGTCCGTGTCTCTGATGGAGGTGGGGAGTCGATTCCACCACTGGGGTGCCAGGCAGGAGAAGAGCTTGTGCTGGGACCGGGCGGTCTTGAGAGGTGGGACCACCAGGCGGTTGTCTGAAGAAGACCGTAGGTGGCGGGTGGGGGTGTAAGGCTGCAGGAGAGACTTGATGTAGTCGGGCGCAGTCCCGTTCACTGCTCGGAAGGTCAGTACCAGGGTCTTGAATCTGATGCGGGCCGTTATGGGTAGCCAGTGGAGGGAGATGAGGAGCGGGGTAATGTGGGAGCGTCTGGGTAGATTGTAGACCAGACGGGCCGCTGCATTCTGAATTCTCTGAAGAGGGCGGTTTGCGCATGATGGGAGACCGGCGAGCAGCGAGTTGCAGTAGTCCAACTTGGAGAGGACAAGTGCTTGGACAAGCAGCTGGGTGGAGTGCTCAGACAGGTATCTCCTAATCTTCCGGATGTTGTAGAGGGTGAATCTACACGACCGGGAGACCGCAGCAATGTGGGCCGTGAGGGAGAGCTCGTCATCCATGGTAACCCCAAGGTTCCTGGCAGAGGATGAGGGGGTCACCGTCGCAGATCCCAGGGTGATTGAGAAGTCATGGGAGATGGAAGGTTTGGCCGGGATGATGAGAAGTTCTGTTTTGGCAAGGTTCAGCTGGAGATGGTGCTCAGTCATCCAGGCGGAGATGTCTGCGAGGCAGGCCTCAATCCTGGCTGAGATCCCCGGATCGGTCGGAGGGAATGACAGGTACAGCTGCGTGTCGTCAGCGTAGCAGTGGTAATGTCTGTAGTTTATCTGACAATGAAAGCTCACAAATCCAGTCTTTCCTTCTTAAAATATAATTTCTAAAGTGCTATTTCTACGTCTCAGTAGAATCTGTCTAGACTGGGATGTTCCTCGTCATGTCATGCTGGTCAATGTCTCCTGCTGGATAGTATTGATGCAGCAGTAATGTCTTATAACGCCCCCTGCTGGACAGGTATATATTGGTGCAGCAGCAATTAATTGATGCGTGTAGTGAGTCTGTTTGTTTTTTTGGTGGGTTTGTGTGTGTTTGCATTGGTAGGTTGTGGTGTGTTAGCAATCACACACACGAAAGTATGTCAGTTTTATGGCGCTTTATTAAACACATTCACCTCGCATGGACACATGTGCATCAACGGTTCACACTCTAACATTCTAGTCTTGTTATGATCTCGCGATAGTATACTTCTATTATAAGAACGCTACATAGGCTTGGAACAGATTCACCCTGCTCTTACTACTGTTTGCACATGCACAAACAAAGACCTAACTGCCATTGTCTTAACCCTTGTGCTGCCTTCGAGTCATTGTGATCCACCGTCGTGTTGTGACATCTTTACCTAATACAAAACTAAAGTGAAGCATGTGCCGTTCGAGGGTGGACTTACAACCAGACTAAACTCAACACTTGGTGAAATCGGAGTGTTTTGACCACAAGCCAAAGAATAAAAAAGAGTGTTCGTGCCCGAAATGGTACAGCTTCCATCCACTGCCTAGTGACAATGAGGCTAAAATACTTTTAACTGAGAACTCAGGGTTTCTTGATTGTTTACGTCCTGGTGATTTGGTGATGGGGGACCGTGGGTTCACAATTAGAGATCTTGTGGAGGAGAGGAGGGTAAAGCTAGTCATACCTGCGTTTACACGCAAACAAAGCCAACTAACTAATGAACAAGTGACTCAGATGAGACGGATAGCAAATGTACACATTCATGTGGAACGGGCTATAAGGCGTCTCAAAGTGTAGGCTACAAGATCCTGTCCCAAACCGTGCCAATAAGCTTAGTTCCTAAAATCGATAAGATACTTCAGATTTGTGCAGCTCTCATAAATCTGAGAGGAGAGCTTATCTCCAGCAAGTAATGTCTTAAGTAATGACTTAGTAAGTAGTGTTGTATTGTAACGAAGTACAAATACTTCGTTATTGTACTTAAGTCGTTTTTTTGGATATCTGTACTTGACTTTACTACTTATATTTCTGTTTACTTTTACTTTTACTTTGCTACATTATGCAGAGAAAACTGATACTTTTACTCCGATACATTACCCCTGAAACCTTTGTTACTCGTTACAAAATCAAATCATGTTTAGAATTTTTTTTTTATCATGAGAGTGATGAGACCAAACGTCGAGGACTGTGATAGAACACAGACAGCAAGCAGGTTTGGCGAATCAGTGGTCCAAGTAAGGGATAATGCCCGACGAGGTGTCCAATATCATCTGATAACGGACGATGCAGAGGCGTGAACCGTCCGACGCGCAGCGGAGCTTCCGCGGAGTCCGTTATCAGATGATATTGCACACCTCGAAGGGCATTATCCCGCTTATACCATGGTCACTTGCCAACGATTTCTTTTTACAAACATTAATTTATGTTTTAAGGCGTTTTGCAATAGAAATCTAACGTTTTTTTAACGTCAGCCAACTCTGATAATTCTGATCCGCTCAGCTCATAGAACCAACACCGGTTTTCCTTTGGCTGAGCTTTTAGCCCAAAAGCTAACGTTATGCTGGCAGGATTCAAAGCCAATAACATTGTGTACGGTTGACAAACAGTAAATATAATTTTACAGTATGTTTGACAATAAGATTTGCTAGCTAACCAGCCATGTCACTGTCCCAAAATCAATATCAAGATTTTCACAAACAATATCGGCCATATACTAGTACTAGGGCTACAGTATGGCCGCAGCCTGTGGAGCGAGTTGAATAGCAAATGGATGTGAGATGATCGCATCAAAGTTTACATTTTCTCCAATCAGTGATTATAATTTGACAGTATGTTTAACACCATGACTAGCCAGCTATCAAGCCATGTTATTATCCCCAAATAAAATCAAGATTTTTAAGAAGAAAATAATCGGCCATGTGTAGAGTTGCTGCTAGCCGCAGACTGTCTGAAGTAGATTGACAAGCGAGGTGAATAGCGAATGGGATGTGAGATGAGCGGTTACTTGACACTGACACACTACATTCAGAAAAGAAACATTTTTCAAATAGGTTAAAATAAATATTGAAGTCACTCATTGTTGTAAATACAAGTTAGCTTGTTAAAGTATTTCACTCATTGTAAATGGAGGCTTTGACTACGTCACTGTTGTTATGGTTACATATTTAAGATATTGTGTACAGGCTCCTGTGTAGCCAGCGGAATAATTTAGAACGGTGAAAAGACAGTTTTTCTGCAATGACGCAGCAGGTGTCCGTTATCACCCTATAATGTACACCCCTGCAGCCAATCAAAATTGAGTATTCACCCAGACCATGGTATAAGCGCATGTTAATGCACTATGACCGTTTGCAAAAGCCCCGCGCCCTTAGTTACTGTTGCTACGTCTTTTGAACTCGTTCATGCACAACACTGTCTGTCAGTGTCAGTGATTCTTTTTGGAATAATATCTTTGCGATATCCTCCAGATCAAGGCAAAATGGACTGCAATAATATGCAGTGGAAGGATGTATCCAAAACATTAAGACCAACAACGAAGGGGACACAACAATAATCAAAGCAAAAAAAGGTCTCAATCCAAAAATGAGAAACCCCACGACCTCTTCATTTAATGCCACCAGCACAACCTAGACTGTAGTCACTTTATTTCACCGCTAGGTAAGATCTGTATATCATATTTCAAGCTAGCTAATAAACTACAAAGATTGTTATTATTTTTTATTCCATCTCTGGCGAGGTATCTAGCTAGCTAGCTAGCACTAGCTAGGATGGTGACAATCTAAAGTACAGTAGTACAGTAACGTAGCAGTGTGGAGCAAGTAGCTGCTAGTAACAATATTGTTCAAGGGATGTGTGTGCATGTTGATGAAAGTATTTCACAGTCACTGTACTGATAACTTGCTTGTTAAACTGAGGATCCTGATGTAATGCTATGGCTTTGTATCAGATCACCAGGTTATTGCTCTCAGGTTGTGCCTTATGCATACCTTCTTTAGAAGATGAACAAACAAAAAAATCATTTACAGTATAAGTAATGACTGGGTTGTTACTTTCGGTGCTGCTTTAGTATTGCCTAGTGTGTTAAAATTGTGTTCTAATAAGGCCCAGTTTATAGGTATGCTCATTGTAGTCGGAATAAACTTCATAATTCAAAGAATTCTGACCCTTTGCTTTTTTATTAACAGCCTTTACTTGTACTTCTACTTTCAATACTTCAGTACATTTTTTATCAGAAAATTACTTTTGATACTTAAGTACAGTAAAGATCAGATACTTTAAGACTTTTACTCAAGTAGTATTCTAAAAGGTTACTTTTACTTGAGTCATTTTCCATTAAGGTATCTTTACTTTTATTCAAGTATGGATTTTGGGTACTTTATACACCACTGATCTTACACAATCTAATCTGTAATGTTTTAGATAATCTTACACAACATCTTGTATATTTCTGAATATATTTATTTATTCCTGTTTTCAAATTGTAAAATATACTACAAATGTATTTGAACCATTGTTTGCATCTCACAGAGTGAGACTTACATTGCCAACTGATATGTGGGTTCATTACAAAACAGTAAGAGGAACTTGGGGCAGAGATGTAGTTTCTTTCCTCCAAAATCATCAGCCAACCTGGGAATCATATGTTGAAAATAAAATGTTCCAGTTGCTCTACTTGTTTGTCAGTGTAATCTTTGTCGAATGGAATGTCCAATTCTAAATGTTCCTTTGGTGTCCAGAAAACCAGTTTGCAGCTCTGTAGACCTAGGCACATCATAGCCACTTGTGTCTGAAAGAATAAAACATACCGTACATTTAATTGGCACCAAATTAAGAATATTAGCTCAAATTATCTCTTGTAATAATGCAACTAGTATATCTTGCCCTTGAAAACAATCCAGTTTACCTGAAGGTAGTATCCAGCTCTTCCATTTGGACAAATGAGGTACTTTCCATCCTCCAAGATTTTGATGTCACCGTTTGGCCGGGTGAGAAGTTCTTCAAGAGACAATCTGACTCTTGAAGGGGCACTTGATCTCGAGAAGTTTTGTCCCATCAAGGATCCCATCTGGACTGGCTGCCAACCAGGGGTGGTCAGGATAAACCACAAGGCCTCTGTTGTGCACAGCATGCCCTCTGCTCTCAAGGAGTGTGATGACCCTCACTTCATTTTCAGAGCCATATTTTGTGGCTGCGTTCCCAGTGAAGGTGGGGTACACGTGCTCATGGAGGAATCTTTGGGGGTCTGTGGTGTGTCGTTTGGGGACTTGTTTCACTGTGCTTGCAGTTAGACGCAGTCTCCTAGCATCATGCCACACCTTTGACCTACTCTGGGTCTTTGTTTCTATTTCCAATGTAGATATTTGATCGGGGGATAAAGCAATGTAGGATTGGTAAAACCCTGAACACTTCCTACATGTCAGACGTGTACTATGATCAGTGTGATTCTCAATTCTGAATTTAGGCTTGGCTCAGTGTTGTTCTCTACATCTGCTCTGTAAGGAAGCTGGATACGACCATTAGTTTGGAGCTGATAGAGTGGGGCCATTACTGAGGAGTTGTGTTTTGAAATCCTCATGGTTTCTGAAGAGTCGGGGAGATGGTGTGGAATTGATTTGTTCTCGCCTTGATGGGTGGGGATATGTGTCCTGGGGTCTGTGGCGCCTAAACTTAATATGCTTTGCCTTTACCAGACCTACATTCTTTTTTGCACCACTATTCCATTCCCTTTGCACATCAGTACATGCTGTCCCTGTCTCACCTTGCCTGACTGCATTCTCAACCTACAAAAAGGAATGGTTTCACATTTTGTATGGGCATTTTCATGTGCTGCCTATACAGACAGTGAGTAAATGGGAGAGGGGTTTGCTGAAGTCAGACAGCGCCACCTGACATGTGCTGCCTATACAGACAATGAGGACAGCGGGAGGGTTAACACCAGAGAAACTCCTAAACACCAGCTCCTCTCTAAACACCAGAGAAACTTGCCTGGGGCGCCGAATGTGCTAGGACCGGCACTGCTTTTGATACAGATTTAAGGGAAAAGGGATGTGTTTGTGCCTCTGTCAGAGGGGAGAGAGATGGCGAGAGAGAAAGGTTGTAGATTGCATGTGAGAAGGACGGGAGCAGAATATGATCTTTCACTTCCTCTCTCTCTAGGTAAGAGGTGTGTGGGAGAGGAGATGGGGGAGAGAGTAGGCACTAGGTAGGGAGGGTGGGGGGGGGGCAGGTCAAGGAGATAAGGGATCACACTAGACACACAGGCAGTCTATATTCATCACATTAAGTGGAACTGACACAAAACAAACATTCTACACATCAATATTTCCAACCTCCTGAGATATCAATTCCAACTGTATACAGTTCAATCTTCAATAACATCTATGTGAGCACAGTGTGAGAGTGTGTGTGGGCTATTCTACCTGACACAGGGACACTGAGGAGTCAGTATAAACCCCAAACCCAGGATAGAGGAGCTCAGTGAATGTGCTGTGGAATGTGTGCAGGTGGGTCAGTGTGTCAGAGGAGACTGTGTAGAAGGACAGAGTGCCAGCCGGACAGTTCAGATACACTCCTACTCTGTGGGAGCTGGAGGGGGGGACAGGTATGTCAGTTTTCTTATTATTGTGCCAGGCAGCGTAACTGTTACTACCACAGTACAGACTCCAGGACTTGTTATTGTATCCTAGCCAACAGTCTTCACTCTTTCCTCTCCTGCTGATTCCTTTATATGTCACTGCTATATCAACACATCCTTCACGCCTCTCTGCCTCCCAGTAACAGCACCCGGACAGACCCTCTCTACACAGCACCTGTGGACACTCCTCAAATCTCTCTGGGTGATCAGGATACGGCTGCTCCTCTTTCCTTATCACCTTTCTGTTCTCCTCAGACAGAGAGAGATATCTGTGTGCTGTTTTTGGGTCCAGTGTGAGCTCACAGGCATCTGATGGGGGAGACCAAGACACAATGCATTACTGATCATCGTCATTCACATTAGAATGTGTCCCTCTTCCTGCCCCCCCCCCTGTCTCTCTCCCTCCCTCCCTCCCTCCAAATCCCATTTGTCCATCATCCCATCTCCTTACCCCTGATATGCCCCCATCACTCCATCTTTCTATCCTCCTGTTTCCTTCACATTTTATTTCATTCCCCCTTTTCTTTCTTTCTCTATCCCACCCCTCTCTACTCTTTACTTTTCTCTCCTCATCCTCCTTTCTCTCTCAACTATCCATCCTGTGTTCCTCTACAACCACTTTGTACCCATGGTCTCCCCCTCTCTCCTCCCCTCTCTCTCTCTGGATCTCCATCCCATCATCTCAATAATGTTGGAGAGTGGAGGAGGAGAGGGGAGGGGAGAAGGGGGGGTGAAGGAGATGAGATGAGAAGGGAGGGAGAAGAGGAGCGATGGGGAGGAATGGAGGAGGGACGAGGGAAAGAGAGGAGATAAGGAAAGGAAATGAGAAAGGAGAGGGGGAGAGGAAAGGGGGAGAGAAGAGGAAAGGGGGGAGGAGAAGAGAGGACGAGAGAGAAGAAGAAAGGAGGAGAATGGAGAAGAGCTGAGATGAGAAGGGAGGGAGGGGAGAGAGGGAAAACACACGCTTACACACAATCAGTGACTGGAGCTTAGAGCAGACACTGGGAGGGGGGGGGGGGGGTAAGGAGGGGGTGAAAGGTGGAGAGGACAAGAGAAGAGGAGAAGAGGGGAGGAGGAGAGGAGAGGGAGGAGGGGGAGAGGAGAGGAGAGGAGGAGGGGAAGAGGGGATGAAAGGAGATGAGGAACTGGGAGATTAAAGAGGTGGAATGGAGAGGGGAGTGGAGGAGGAGAGACGAGAGGAGGACAAGACGAGAGCGTAGGTCAGTGGTGAGTAGTGTTGTTTTTGGCGGCCTGTTTTAAATTTAGTTTTAGTTTAGTCTTTGTGTCAAGCTGTCATTTGAGTTTTTATTCGTTTTAGTCACGTTCATACTCTTTTTAGTCTCGTCAAGTTTCAGTCTACAAAAATTCTGAGCATTTTAGTCTTATCCATGACTATTTTTGTCTAGTCTAAGTCGATGAAAATTGTATTTTAGTCTCTTTTGAACCAAAACAGAAGTAGTCTAAGCAGTAGTCTCGGGAGGCATGTTACTGTAATGTCAAAACCGTTTGTTTACTGTATTGGTCTCAATGTATTCAAAGTCATGTTGTTGATGCCAAATTCAGTTCAGTGTGATTTCTATGTGAATGACAAAACTAGCTACAGTATTAGGCCAACAAGGGATGCTTAGTACACATGCAGTCAGTCAGGTAGGAACTAAGAACCCACTTTACACTCTCTCATACAAACAAATACACAAATACACACACACACACTAGTCACACATGTTAACGCAATTTACACTCTCTCACAAACAACACACACAAGCTAGTCACACACGTTTGTCTCAGTTGTTTTCAGCTCCAGTGGCTAACGTTTAAAGCTAACGTCTATAGCTAACATTAAAATGAGACACATTACGTAACCACAACCTCATGAGTTGGCTAATAATAAAAACTAGACGAAATATTGCTATAACATTTCGTCTCGTTTTTATTTTGTAAACCACATTTTGTCCCATTTTTATTTGTCAACAATGTTGTATTAGACCAGCATTTACAGTTCCACCACGCTGCACAGCTGTTCTACCATGACAGTGGTGCTTCAACATCATCACATAGTGATAAACTGGATATTACTTACCCTTCTTTAGCTTAAGACGATCTGTAAATGAAGTGAGATGAGCCACAGTGAGAGCAGAACACCAGAATCTGAATAAGAACTTGGATCTATAGTGAGCAGCTGTAAGGGCACCCTACCACTACCTACTGTACTCTAGTGACTGGGCACCCTACCACTACCTACTGTACTCTAGTGACTGGGCACCCTACCACTACCTACTGTACTCTAGTGACTGGGCACCCTACCACTACCTACTGTACTCTAGTGACTGGGCACCCTACCACTACCTACTGTACTCTAGTGACTGGGCACCCTACCACTACCTACTGTACTCTAGTGACTGGGCACCCTACCACTACCTACTGTACTCTAGTGACTGGGCACCCTACCACTACCTACTGTACTCTAGTGACTGTTCATCAGAAGTCTTTTGTTAACAGTTTTAATTTAACATCACTTCACATCTTACCTTGAGACTACTCTGCAGTAGCAACTGATGTATAATCTGAGTTTACAATCAGTCAGATGGTGTTTAAATGTACAATGTTATCTGATAAGAACATGCACTGACCATCTCAAAACATTAACCCTTTAAGAACATGTTAACCTTTCTATACTTGCTTCTGTCCTGATAGTGAGGTCACTTCCCTCTGCAGATTAATGCTGGTTATTACTTTTCTGGGCCTTAAAACTCTTCTCTGCAAAGGAAACACAGAGGTGGGAACACAACAGTGAGAACAACAGCTGATCACATGTAGAACATGACTCTGTGGAGGTCAGATATAGAACATGACTCTGTGGAGGTCAGATATAGAACATGACTCTGTGGAGGTCAGATATAGAACATGACTCTGTAGAGGTCAGATATAGAACATGACTCTGTGGAGGTCAGATATAGAACATGACTCTGTAGAGGTCAGATATAGAACATGACTCTGTAGAGGTCACATATAGAACATGACTCTGTGGAGGTCAGATATAGAACATGACTCTCTATGGGTCACATGTAGAACATGACTCTGTGGAGGTCAGATATAAAACATGACTCTGTAGAGGTCAGATATAGAACATGACTCTGTAGAGGTCAGGTCAGATATAGAATATGAATCCACTCATGATTCATTTACACGTAAGACATGAGATTTGACTAATGACATGACTATGAAGGATAATTCAATGGAACATGTCTGTCTTGTATTCCTCCATCATTTACCTTTATCTCTATGTCTCTTCACTAGGACACAGATGGCCACAGCTAATCCCACGACACAGACACCAAACACCACAGCCAAGGGCACTTTCCAAGAGTGATCTTGATAGAACAGCTCACCTGAAACATGCATATTTAAAGCAGTGCTATTATTTTACAATTGTTTACACCTAGTGCTGCAATGTCTGTCTATCACTATGTATATATTGGTTTTGAAGTGTATAGCATTGTCCTTTTTGTTGTGGTGCTTTTGGTTGTTTTTGTCCTTCCCCTCTTTTTCACTAGTAGAAATTCCCACGTTCCCAGAAAATCCCAAACCTTCTGGATTCTCAGAGGAAGATGTGAGGCTGAATAACTCACCAGGAACATGAATCCTTGCCGTCTCATCTCCCTTCATGTATTTCTGTTTAACTCTACAGTTAAAGCGATTTCTATCTGTCTTCTGAACAGTGACCCTCAGTCTGAGTGTGTAGAGTCCCTCAGAGTCTGTGGTCGTCTCTGGAAGATCAGCAGAGAGAGGGACTCCTTCACTGTCCTGCCACTCCACCTCTGGTTCAGGGTACCAGCCTTGTGTCTCACACACCAGACCTATCCCGGCCCCTCTGTGTCCCTCAATGGAGACCACTGGCTGGGATCCTTCAGCTACAAACACACAGATACAGATTCAATCATGTTATTAGAAGGACAGGTAAACTACAGATTCACTGATTCAGTCATGTTTCAGTCATTCAGTCAGCTTAATTTAGTTACATCAGCAAGTTACAAAAACTAGACTTGATAAGTAAATTCACCTTTAACACTGACTGTGATGTTGGAATCATCATACCATTCCAAGGTACGTGACCAAACAAAACATTTGTAAGTTCCTTCATCAGTGCCTTTAACCCAGAGCAGCTTCAAGGAGGTGTTGCCTGTCTTCAGTTCCTCTTTAAACAGAGTTGTTCTTGCCTTGAAGGAGGGATTCTGATTTTCATTGTCATCTCTGCCGTCTTTGTAAAGATGGATGTTGCGTTGGTCTCTGTCTACTGAGAGTTTCAACCACTCCACCGTCCAGCCCTCAGCACTGAGGCTGGGGTCGACGTAGCACGGCAGAACTACACTTTCACCCACCACAACAGTGATTTGCTGAACTGGAGTAATGACTGTACGAGTAACTGAAGAGAAGAGAACAGATAAAGAGTGAATCTCAGAGGACAAACATCCTCTCTCCTCAACTTGCTCTGGTCTGATGGAGGCCTGCAATCTAGTTGATCTGCATCACTTAAAACTGTTACTATCAAACATACTATAAAACTGTTACTGTTACTACTACTATTAACTATGACTATGACTATTATAGTGTACCTAAGAGACAAAACCTTACAGATAACTAGATGGTAAAACACACGACTCTATGACAGTGATTTGTTTACCGCAGTTTGCTGTGTGGAGCAGCAGAAGAATCCTCCAGAACCCAGGCTGGGTTAGCATCATTCCTGAGGACAACATCCTGATATTTCCTGATACAAAACCTGAAGATGCTGCAGCATCGGTAGCAGGGGCGTGTCCAGACATTTTTGATAGGGGTGGCACCGGGGTGGCCCGCCTCTGACTGGGCATATAGCCAATCATATATTGGGGTGGCCAATCAGATTTCAGGGGTGGCCCATGCCACCCTAGGCCACTCCCTGAACACGCCCCTGATCAGTAGAACTGGCCTCACCGGTCTCTGCCAGTATGAGGAAGAGATGGTGAAGAAGGACTGTAAAATGTTCTCCGTTTCTAGCGGGTGTAAGAGGCAAGTCTGCAGAGCTTGTTCGCATGTATACTGCCCCACATGCCCCACGTGTCCCACTGCCCCACGTGTCCCACTGCCCCACATGCCCCACATGCCCTACATGCCCCACATGCCCCACATGCCCCACATGCCCTACATGCCCCACTGTCCCACTGAGCGGGGCTTCGGCCAGGGGGGGGGGGGGGGGGGGGGGGGGGGGGTGTCACGCCTGGACGACACGGGGTGTGTACAGAAGACAACACCTGAGTAAAGTGAACAAGAGCGGTTTGCTGAAGTCAGACAGTGCTACCACAGAATTGTCCATCAAAACAACATTTCAGAGGTAGAGGGCTACATTTTGGAAAAGGACTCACACCAGGGTTCAGTTTGAACGTTATGTGTCCTGGGATTAATTAAACTGGTAATATTGATTAATTTCGAAACACACACTATCTAATTCATCACAAAAACAGCATTATTTATTGGAGTGTCACTAATTTGGTTTGCTTTATAGATTATAAGTTGAACACAACTAAATCTCTTTTTTCTAACCCTAACCACACTCACTACTCAACTGTACACATCATTCCTGCTCATGTCTAATGCCTATCAGTCTGTCAGCTTCTGTTCTGTAGAAATCATAGTGGATACAGTCAGCATTTGTCAGGTGAGACATAAGGAGAGCAGGAGGGAGATACAGGTGGAGGTAGTCAGGAAGTATGACTGCCCCTCTGCCTCCCCCTCTCTCTCTTTTCTCCTCCTTTCTGAACAGATGCTCCTGTACACAGTCCTGATCCATGTCCATCTTTCCTCTCTCTCTTTCTCTCACCTCCCTTCTTAATCCCTCTGCCTGCCCACTCTCTCTTTTTCCACTGTATAGTTTAGTTTTTGACAGACTAGGATCCATGCTGTCAAACAAACACACATCCAGTATTTCAAAGGATAAGAATTCCAACTTGGAGTAAAGATGCAAATGTACTTAATCATAACCTATCCTACATTTACATGTTGTCATTTAGCAGTTTATCCTAGACTGACAGTAAATCCTTCACTCTCCAACATATGAATAAACACCCTTCTACTGACCTTTATAAAACTCTGGTTTCCCCATCAGCCTCCTCTCTGTGCTCTGGTTCTGTGTGTGTCTGACAGTAATGCTGACAGTCTGATCACCTGTAATGCTGCCTTGTACTCATCTGACCCCAGCCTTGAAGACTGCTCTTACTGCTGTTGTTATTGGTACTGTTCATGGAATGTGTCACACACACATACGTCCACTCACACACACTTCTGTTTGGACCAGTTGATCCTGTTTGGAGTTTCATTACAGGACGTCACCTGCATCCTGTACATGCATGTACACACACAAACACCAAGACAACATACATCCCTCAATCGATTGTTAAATGTTTATAAAGTTTTCACATCTAGGGGGTAGCAACATTCCCTGGCCGAGGAGTGCAGTAACATGTATGGCAAAGGCAGAGAGTACTTTAGGTAAGAAGCAAAGCAATACAGTCCAACAGAACAGCATGTATAAGTACGTGTGTGCCCGTGTGTGTCTTGAACAGCCACCATATGTAGAGCAGGCGTGTTTATCTTTGAGGCAGGGTTAGCTGCTCACATTGGCTGGCTACAGTGTGGCTACAGAGGAAGAGAGAGAGAGGAAGAGGAGACAGAAAGAGAGGAGGGAGAGAGAGGGGAAAGAGGGAAAAATGACAGAGAAATACACAGAGAAAGTGGGGAGAGGAAGAGAGAAAGGGATTGAGAGAAGGGGGGGAGAGAACAGAAGAAGAGGACAAGACTGTGAGGCAGATAGAGAGAGAGAGGGACAGAGAGATAAAAAAGGAGATGCCTCTAACTTGGAAGATGGCACTACTTTTATTTAGACTTGCTTCATGTAGAAATATTACATTATTATTAAATATTACATTATTAACGTTATCTCTTGTGTAACTGATGGAATGTCTAAAAGTTTATTATATGAATCTTACTTTCTGAGAAGCAGCCTTCTCAGAGTCATTCCTCAACTGTGCTCATCACTCCTGCTCATGTCTGATGCCTATCAGTCTGTCAGCCTCTATTCTGTAGAATCCATGGCAGGAATGAGGAAAGGCAGTTGTTGTGACCATGTCCCTCCCTGTAACAGATGACAAAGCTAACCTGACCGGTTCAGGTACCAGAGGTTGGTTCATCTGAGAGCATTTGAGACAAAGTTAACCCAGAGATGGAGACATTGTGAGACTGAGGGGAGTTAAACTGTCTGTAGGGCTCCTTACAGCAGGGGTGGAGAGACTAAAGGAAAGAGACAAAGAGATGAAGAGAGAGAAAAGGGGGAGGAAGACAGAGCAGAAGCTTAGCACCAGTTCAGTCAGGCAGGACTGAACTCTGCATGCTCAGGCCACACATGTCTCCCTACTCACTCCTCCCGCTACACACGCTCTCTCCTTTCCCTCTACGCCGGGGCTGTCATAAGTTAGCACAGGGCAATGCCTCATAATGATGCCGTGCCTTTAAATACGTTTCCCTCCCTGTTTAGTTTGTCCACGATACCACTGTGTGCGACCCTTCACCTCCCCGCCGCCCGATGGTATTTGTCTCTTCTGATCCCCCGCCCGTCTGGCTGGCTGGTCAGCTGCTGCCACCACCACCAGAGCCTGGACTCCATGGGGGGGATTCTCTTTGGCTGCAGGGCTGATGCCCACTGATCATTGATTTCCCTGTGGGGTCTAAGTGCCAAACACCTGTTGTTAAATACAGCATCTTTTGTACATAAATAACACTTGAATCAACCCAGGTGTCTCCTGATTGAAATGGAGAAAGAGAGAAGTGGAGGGAGAGGGAGAGAGAAGAGCAGAAAGAAAGATTGGAAGAGAAAGAGGGAGGAGACAGAGAGAGAGACAGGGAGAGAGAGTGGAGAGAGAAGGGTGGAAGAGAGAGATAGAGAAAAGAGACAAAGAGAGAAAGTGGAGGGAGGAAAACAGAGATAGGGTTTGAGTTAAGGGGGAGAGAAAGGAAGAGAAAGAAAAATAGAAGGGAGGAAGAGAAAGAAGAAGACGAGAGAGAGGGAGGTAGAGATGGACGTAGAGAGAGAAAGAGGGGGAGGAAAAGGGGAAAGAGAGATGAAGAGAGTTGGTGACATTCACTGGGAGCTTCTGCAGAAAGTACAAAGACTTGGACATTTATTAATTATTAAATGTTCACAATGTCTTTATCTTTTCTTTTTGTAACTGATGGAATATATTACTGATATAGAAAACTGATATGAATCTCTTCTTCTACAGGCATCCAGTCCTCAACTGTACAGAGCATTCCTGCTCATGTCTGATGTCTATTTGTCTGTCAGCCTCTGTTCTTCATGCAAGTTCATGCATGAGGAAATGCAGTTGTTTTGAACTTGACGCTGCCAGCAGAAATGATGGCTGTTGCCAAGATTTGTAGGTCCCATGACTTCTGAGAATTATGGGTAAATATACAGTAATTATCAAACAATCATGGAAAAACATTTTTATTTTAAGCTCTAATTAGTGTGGTGTATATACATTACGCATAATTCACAATGCAAACATAAACCCCTCACTGTTTGGAGTGTCATTACTAGAACTGACTTCTGCAAGGCTACATGCATGCCCTAACAGGAGGGGAGAAAGGAAGGAGGGGAGGAGGAATGGGGGAAGGGAGGAGAGATGGGGGAAGTGAGGAGGGGAGGAGATATAAGAAGGTGAGGAGGGTTGGCTACACTCCACGGTCGACTTCGTCATGTGAATGAATTCATCACTCCAAAAATCTTCTTATAACTCTCAAGTCATCGGCTTCACCGTGCAACTCTTCTTTAACGGGTTTCCCGGTTTATTTGATTGTAACTGAGCTACCTACCACCCTAACAGCGAAGAAAATGTCCATCATAATAGGAGGTTGCGACCCGGACTGGGTGACTGCCGTCGCTTCCCAAGTAGGTTACTGGATGGATGCGATAGTCTTACCTCACATTGTGGTAGCCAAACAGTGCCCCCTGGTGGAACTGAACGAGCGTGTGATAATAGTGTTTTCAAGAGGGACTAAACTGTTCATAAGTCAAATCCATGGGGGAAACCTCTTGTCATTTACTGGTGTGTCCTCAGCAGTAGTGTAGCTTTATGTTCCACCGTTGTCAAGATGTTTGATGATAATAGAAAAGCCCCTCAGACAGATGCCAGGATCCAAGATAACAAGTAAGGTTCTGAATGGAACCCTACACTGTTCTTTTGTTTGAGGGTTGTACGTGAAAATATGTATGGAACTGGAGGATATTATATATTCTGGGATTTGTCCAAAACACAAGACATAGACCTTTTTTAGGTCTTACATTTATACAATTAATGGTGAAGTTTATGGTTTGTGCGTTTTACAAATGTGCTCAGTTTATTAGTGGTGTGGGGGGGTTTGAGCTGTCAGCACCTGCCTGGTCGTCGGCCTGCCAACGCTGGACCTGGTCGTCAACCGGAAACCAGTCTCCATGACGACCAACAGCAAGTTTCCCGGTCCCCTCCCATATCTACCAAGTTGAACAATGGATTTTGGTGTTTCAAAACCCATTGACACTTTCCTGCTGTATGACTATGTTAAGCCTGTGTGCTGGTCCTCCCTTTCACCAACCGTCTCTGGAGGATCCCTCGCTGAATTGCTCCTCCCAAGGTTTCTTCCATTTTTTCTCCTCCAGTGAGTTTTTCTGGTAAGTTTAGGTTGGTTATGGGGCATATGTGAAGCCCTTTGTGACATGCTTGTGTGTAAAAAGGACTTTACAAATACATTTAGATTTGATTACTAGTCTATTGTGACCGAATTATCTGTTGAGATGCACCTGCTTTCCGTTTCTTTCCCGTTCAAAGCCTGCAATCTCCATCCACTAGAGGGAGCCACACTCCACAGCATTTACTGCAAACTGCAGTATTTAGTGAACTTCGATTCGAACACTTGTGTTCATCTTGAAAACGTGTAGAGCAGTGGTTCTCAACCCTGTCCTCGGGAAACCCCTGTCCAGCATGTTTTAGATGTTTCTTGGCTCTAACACACCTGATTCAAATACATGCTCATTACCAGGATTCTACAGAGCTAGATTTATTATTAATTAAATCAGGTGTGTTGGAGCAGGGAAACATCTAAAACATGCAGGACGGGTTCCCTGAGGACAGGGGTAAGAACCACTGATGTAGCGGTTGCGTGAAACACGTTGTAATGGATACATTAGCATATCTCAGTTTGTAAAAAGCTGTTGAGGTTAAAGGATATGTTGACACAAGTGTTAATCGACCTTCTACACAGTGGCGGAGCCAGAGAATTTCCATTGGGGTGGATTCTACGGGGGGTGGCCCCCCGGCCACCCCCTGGCTCCGCCATTGCTTCTACATCCGCCCCTATACAGACCCGTCGCCAGACCTCAGTCTTAAGGGGTAAATATGAAATGCATGGGAGGGCCCACTTATTATTAACCTACAGAAGGTACTTATAATAATCGTATACTCTATTCGCGCAGCACATAATCATCACGTTGAACATAACCAATCTCTCCACATTGCTTTACATGCTAAATGTTATTTTGAAGCGGCATGCTTATCTAAGTCCTTGACTGTTTCGATTGCATGTTTCCAATCATTGAATCACATAATTGAGAAGGTCGCGTCAGATGATGCAGATTTGAATTTCCTGCAGGCATAACAAAATGCGGAGTCCTTTTCCACCGAGTACTCAAGCCAGTCCCTGTTCAATTAGGCCTACCAGCTATAGGAAAATTATCGCTTTTTTGGACCAAACATTTTAACAGGATATTTCCTCGACACAACCTGTTTGGGTTTGTCTGTGCCGAGGTCACTTAACGCTACACTCACTGATTCAACAGGCAGTTGTTGTGACCCAAATGCTGCCGCAGTCGCGGTTGCACTTGACCTGCCAGGCCCAGGGTCGGGCTCCACGGAGCTAGCATCAGGCTCAGACTGTCGTCCAGGGTCTCCTTCTCCAGCATCAGGTGTCGGTGTCGTTTCAATTGTGGCAGAGGAGACTGTTATTGGGCTTTTCAACCACTTACGGATATCCATCTTCTTATATACTGTCTTTGATCTGAAGCGAGTAAGCGAAAAGTCATCCAGTTTTTAAAAATGTGCGGTAGATGTTGAGCGGCTATACACTGACGTAGGCAACGTCACGTAGCCCACACAAACCGGGCATCGTTCACATTGCAACAGTCAAATAGCTGTGAAGTTTAATGAATTTTCGATCTGTCGTGTGAAACTTGTAGAAAGCAATGACTGTAGCCTACGTTTTACACGATCATAATATGTATATAACTGAAATACAATGAGTTATTGTAACTGATTATGTTTTTTGTATGTTTACTGTAAATAGTCAAACGCAATCGCTGCAACTGCACGATACTACCATGTCGCATACGTTAACATGTTTGCTAATAATGTCAGTTATGTAATATATTTTATAGGCTAATTACGCACTTTTTCTACTTTCTCTTTTCACTCCATTTCAATGTTGTCAGCTTGATAGGAAGTCAATAAAGGAACAAGAAGGCACATTTTCCTGGCTCTTGAGGAGGCTCTCTGTTAACGCTAGGAAGCACAACACAGACAGAGCAGTACAGCTGTCAAAGTATAACGTTAGCTAGCTATTTTCCTGATTTTAGCAGTTAGCCAGGGGTCCCATTATCATCCACCCAACCACTTTCAATGGAGAAATGTCAGTTTGACGCTGCGCAAGGCAGATGCTGCGGTTTGAGAGCGTATTTAGATACTCAAATTTCAAAGTAAGAAGCTGTAATTTGGTGTGCAACAATATAAGATGTGTACATATCGATAACTTACTTTCTTTCGTTGCTGCTGCATATCTTCTTTAAGAAATTAACAGAAGAAACGGTTGTGAACGATAACGGGGCCCCAAACGTTGGAGATTTAGAGTGGACGATAATGGGGCGCCTACATGGTACAGTAATGTTAGCAATAGCAAACAGTAGGCTAATACCTGTCTCTTCTGTGCACCCTCCTTCACCGGCTAGTCGAAATAGACTAGTAAGTTTTGTAAATTTGGCATTTAATTCAGATTTTTTTGGGGGGGAATGCCGCTTTTGGGCACCGCTTTCAAATGTGCGTTTCATTTTTCCTACAGTTAGCTACCAAGCCCCCACCCCTCGCCCCTCGGCTTGAAGCAACGGCCCCGGTGGATGTAGGTGGTATTGCATGTACGGTTAGGTTTCCGACTCTTTCGGTCGTTTTTATTCTATTACAGTTTTTCTCGATTGCTTTAGCTCAATTCTTGAAACAGAAATTACATTTTCAAAGCTTCACGTGCATTTAGCAAAATAGCCTATATGGTTCAGCACAACTACATAGATCACCTTCAAAAGGTCATATCTCACCCAAAACAGTTAACTCGTGCTTCAAAACCAAATCATTTTTTCATATAAATAGTCAGTGCCCCCAAAATGAATAGTTCCTTCTCGATTGCTTTGGCTCATTTCTCGAGAAAAAAGAGAACATGCTCAAACCTTTAAATACATTTGCCAAAATTACCCAGATGGTTCAGCAAAACACCATAGAACACCTGCAAAAGGTCATGTCTTTCCTAAAACAGACAACTTATCAGTCAAAACTAAATCCTTTTTTTCATACAAATAGTCAGTGCCCCCAAAATGAAAAGTCCCTTTGGCATTGTGTAAACACTGCAGGTCAAAATGTTTAGATGTTTTGTCAGTATGGCAGTGAACCTTAGAAATATCCCTTATGTGCACTGTGTTACAGTTACTGTAGTAGATGTTTTCTTTCCAGAATAAATGTGTCTCAATCTACATTTACATGTATTCATTAAGCAGATGCTTTTATCCAAAGCGATTTCCAAGAGAGCTTTACAAGAGTGCATAGGTCACTGATCATACAGTAACAACGCGATAGCCCCAAACATTTCGGGTAGCCAAAACATGAAGCATACATTGTGAAAAACCCAAATACAGTAAGTGCCAAAGAGAAGAACCATAAGAGCATGTAGCCAAACAAGTTACAACTAAACAACATGAACCTCAAAAGTGCAAGAGTGTACCTGTAGAAAAGCAAGCAACAATACTGTAATGTATGCTTCATGTTTTGGCTAACCACAATGTTTTTGGGGCTATCTCGTTGTTTAGGATCATTGACCTATGCACTTTTGTAAAGCTGTCTCTTGGAAGTCGCTTTGGATAAAAGCGTCTGCGAAATGAATACATGTAAATGTGTATCAAACATAAAAAAGATTACAGTAATTCAAGAGTAGCCTACAAGGTTTCACATCACATATTGCACTTACACTGCCATGGAAATTGTTACTGTAATTGCCATACATCATGGTTACTGTTACAGGAAATGTGTACAGCACAATATACTTTCATACAATAAGCACATCAAAACTAACATTATGTATAACCTACACTAGTAGTATGAGTAACCACAGTAAGTTTCAGGCAAGTGACACTTTCCTAGTCAGAGTTAGCAGGGGGTGCATTACAGTAAGTCTGGCATGAAATGCACCTCCTCTATTGTCTGTTCTGTATATCCCAGCATCAAATGATTCCTATTGTACACTGAGGGGACTAGTATGAGTAACCACGGTACTTTTCAGGCATCTGACCCCTTCCTAGTCAGAGTTGCAGAGGGTGCATTTCATGGCAAGAAGGAAACACATACAGTAAGAAAGTAAAGCAAAGCTGGAGTTTCACTAGTTGTCGTCCTCACTCTCCTGCTCATCCTCGACAAATGTAAGAAAGTGAGGCCCTACCAAACCCCTTTCATGTAGAGGGATAAGATCGGAGTGCAGGCGGTCCAAGGACACCAGGAGTGTCTGGGTATCGTATGGGCCAAGACTGGGAATGTGGGTGACTACACCATTCTCTGAAATGGCAGCACAAACAGTGATGTTTCCCCCGAGCTGGCCTGGGACAAGCTCTATATATTTGATAGAAGCATTTATACTGCTGCATTGCTCCTGTCAGCTAACTAAACTTACTGTGTGATTGGTGATCGGATGTGTCCCCTTGTTTTGTAAAGTTCTACTTGCACCTGACAATGACCGTAAGCAGATGATCCAAGAGATCCATATTACAGTATATACCATTATGTTTTTCATGGTATTATGTGCCTGAAAGATTTTGACAGTGGAGTGAACTATCGTGCAGGTGATGATGTACACAAGGAAATTATGCCAATATGTTTTGCAGAGAACAACCACTTGACTGAGAAACAACAGTCAGTTTAGACCAGCAAGATATTTTCAATTGATAGTTGGCCTAATTGAAGGCAATTATACCTAACCATTTCAAAGATGTGCCAAATCATTTGAAATGTGTGCAAACTGTAGGCAATTGCACTTGTCATTTACAAGGATGTGCTAATACAATTGCAATTTGATTAAAGGAATGAACAATTCCAATCTGTTGTGAACAAGTGCCCAGCGGTTTGGAGGTTTGCACGTGTTGTTTTGAGAATGTCATTTCTGTTTCGTGAAATGAGCCAAACCAATTGAGAAAAACTGTAACTCCATTCAACATTTACAAAACTATCTCCCCCAATAATTTTAGTTTGATTCTCGAACCTGGCTCATACTACTAGCTTTTTCATAGAATAATTTTTCCCGATTTTTGCTAAGTTTGAAACCAATCCGAAATGGGTAAACTAGCAACCCATTTATTTGCTTAGTCAATGAAAGTTGCCTGCAAATGTGCTCGCGGATACTAACAGGACAGGAGCACAAAAGTTCACATTGGCCGATAGCTGATTTACATGAGCTCTCCGAGCTAGGGAAAACAAGAGCCACTGCCAAAGCTAGACAGGAAGACACGGAAGTGGAAAGATGGCCGCGTCCAGTCTCGCGCTCTCGCTTGCCTCTTGGGTATTCTTTACGGGCCTGGTTAGACCTGAGAGCTGCCCTCCCCTCATCTCTCCTTCTTCCACTCCCCCTGCCCTCCCCTCATCTCTCCTTCTTCCACTCCCCCTGCCCTCCCCTCATCTCTCCTTCTTCCACTCCCCCTGCCCTCCCCTCATCTCTCCTTCTTCCACTCCCCCTGCCCTCCCCTCATCTCTCCTTCTTCCACTCCCCCTGCCCTCCCCTCCTCTCTCCTTCTTCCACTCCCCCTGCCCTCCCCTCCTCTCTCCTTCTTCCACTCCCCCTCCCCTCCTTTCTCCTTCTTCCACTCCCCCTGCCCTCCCCTCCTCTCTCCTTCTTCCACTCCCCCTGCCCTTCCCTCCTCTCTCCTTCTTCCACTCCCCCTGCCCTCCCCTCCTCTCTCCTTCTTCCACTCCCCCTGCCCTCCCCTCCTCTCTCCTTCTTCCACTCCCCCTGCCCTCCCCTCCTCTCTCCTTCTTCCACTCCCCCTTCCCTCCTCTCTCCTTCTTCCACTCCCCCTCCCCTCCTCTCTCCTTCTTCCACTCCCCCTGCCCTCCCCTCCTCTCTCCTTCTGCCAGGCACTCTTCTCCTTCTGCTACCCCCTCCTCCTCCTCTCCCCCCCCCTCCTCCCCGCTCTCCCCCTCCTCCTCCTCCCTCCTCCCCCCCTCTTCCTCCCCTCCTCCTCCCTCCTCCTCCGCCCCTCCTCCCCTCTTCCTCACCTTCCTATTTGATAACAGAATAAGACAAGCACCCTCCTTGCATTCAAACACAGTAAAAGTCATCCTTAAATACCTAACATTCTCAACACAGCTATATGTATCTAAACGTTTCAGAAATGCTAGTGTTTTATCTCAGTCTTAAACTGAAGTAAAGTGGCTGTGTACTGTGCCACAATAATTATCCTCTGTGTTGGTGCAGTCCTGACATGGAGATGTCACAAACCTAAACACAAACAGCTTAGCGATTACAAGGGAGGTATAAACAAAATGCCAAAGTTTTTTTGTTTGTTTTTATTCATGAAAAAATATCAAAATTGAATTAAAAAAAAGATCAGATTGGGAAGTGACAGGTCCTCGCTGCAGTCAGGTCAGTAAGCAGGCAGCTCCCTCTATTGGTGAGTCATGCAGCTACAGCAGAACACCTTGGAGAGGGCTCCAGAGATCCTGCGGAAGAAGCCTTTAATAGACTTCTTCTTCTTCTTCTGTTTCTGTTCCTCTTCTCCTGGGATGCTGGAGGACTCTGCAAGATCTGGGCCTGGACATGGAAAACCATCACACAACAGGACATGACATCACACACAACTTCAGCACTGTCTATTTACTTGCAACGAGTGTGTGTGTGTGTTTGTGTGTGAAATGATGGGAGAGCCAACTAAAGCCTATCCTAAATGAACAAATAAACATTCATAATCTCACTTTCACCGTTGAGAGGAGTAACTGTCTTTAGTTTTTTCTTTTTTCCAGTAACAGCCTTGGTTTTCTTTCTCAGCTGGGATGGAAGGGAGAGTAAAGACAAACATAATTCCTTTAAATTCTTAAATGTTTTACACTATGTTGACAGGACATAACTACATTAACTGTAACTGTCAGAGGTTCAAATCCCTCGTGTTTGGATTTGAATGAATAAGTCTGCGAAATAATGACATCTACTTTTTACTACTTATACATAATGTCTTCTACACATGCTTACTTGTAACCCATCTTATCCTTGACTCAGTTAAGGTCAGTTCTACCCAGTGCCAGTGTGTGGAGTTATTTTCAGCTTACCGATGTGAACCATCGATGGAGGCTGGAGAGTTTTTTCTTTCCAAGACGGCCCAGATTGGAATTGAAGATGGAAGACCTTTTGAAGGTTTGGGAGGGCACAGAGGGGGATGAAATTGAGTTGGAGGATGAGGAGGAGGAGTGGCAGGACTGGGAGGTGGAGGTCTCCTCAGAAGACCTGTCGATCTTCTCCCAGGCCTTTAACAAGCCTGGGTCTGCAGCTCTCTCTCTCTGCTTCCTGGAGATCCTCAGCTCCTCTGGTGATCTGGAGGAGAGGGGACTCTCTCTGGCCTTTACCAAACCAAATCTGTCACATCTCTTCTTGACCCTTCCATCTGCTTGAATCTCCATATGGGTCTCACTGGCCTTTCCCAAGCCAGAAGACTCCATATCATGTAGCCTCACATCCTCACACAGGGAGCTGGAGCTTTCACCGGCCTTTACCAAGCCAGCAGAGTTCGTAGCATTCTCCTTCTCAAAATGGACGCTAAGATCGGACACGGCAGGAGCGCGCCAGTCCTCGGCGTGGCGGGAGATCACCATGGCGATGGTTTGGGCCAGGCAGCAAATGGCTCCCGCTTCTCCGTGGCGAGCGGAGCGAAGCAGGGCTCTGCTGCTGTTAGCGCTGAGCGACAGCTTAGCATAGGCCGCCTCCAACATGGCGTCCAGGGCGTCTGTGCCGCTGTAGCAAGGGCTCTGAGGCAGGTGCTCCAGGACGAGGCTGATCCCATCTTGGGTCCGGAGAATCCAGCCCACTTCCTGAAGCAGAGTCGCCTCTAGCTGCGAGAAGGTGGGGGCGCTAGAGGTTGAGGGGGACTCCTGGAGGGCCAGGCGGACCAGAAGACCATGCAGCAGGTCCCGCAGGGTCATGTGGTGTAGGGCACTGGGCCCGGAGGGCTTCCAGACCTTCTCCTGGACGCGAATCTCCAAGGTCTGCAGGGAGGGGGTCTCAGGGGGTCTCGGGGGCAACCAGGGCAGCACCTGGACCAGCTCAGGAAGACAAGAAGCACCATCATCTTTCCAATCTCCCTTGGGATTTATTTGACTTGCAAACTTGATGCCTTTAGTCAGACTATCTTTCTCAGACTGGCCTGCTTCTAGGTTAATAAAACCTGAACTTAACTCTGGGTCGAGACTTCCTGTTGTGGCTTCAGAGGAGGAGCAGCAAAAGTTAGCGATCCTGGCCGTGACCTCAGCATCAAGGCCTGGCACAACAAAAAAACACACTTACACTTCTAGTGTCCTTGTATTACTATAGCTATTACCTGTACTTTTCTTGAAACAGTATTAATATTATAGTTCTTAACTATACCTACACTGTCATTCAGCAGTACTGTAGCACTTACAACTCTGTATTATATTAACATAGTTATAGACTCCAGAGGTCTTATACCCCTAAAGGTTAAGGAAAATTTCACAAGGAGGATTCTTTGTAACATGTAAAACACATCCATTTAATAACAGCAATATGGCGACATGGTGAGACATTCTATTTCTAAAGAGCATTCCATTTAATGCATTCTATTTCTAAAGAGCATTCCATTTATTGCATTCTATCATTTGTACTTATTCTGTAACAGTGTGCTCAGTGTTACTAGTTAGGCAACCTGGACACCTGAAAATTCCCTTTGGGGTCAATATATTGAATTGAGTAAAAGATTTCTCTACCTTTGTTGACAATGGCCATGACTTTTTCTGGGTCATTGCAGGAACGCTGAAGGACCCCTCCCATTTTGAGGGTCAACACCTCAGAAATGGCCTCTAGCGCCCTCCTCTGGTCCTGGCTGACAGAGGAAGATGGCCGGTTCCTGGCCACAGTCCCTGGGCTGGGGCCCAGCATCACGCAGTAGGACCCTTCCAGAGACGTGCAGTCGCTGCTGTCGCTGCTGTCGTCGCTGTCCCTGCTCTCCCAAGATACATCCCTGATGGAGGTCCTGTCCTTCTTACACATCCATTCGAGATGGTCGTTCACCAGGACACATTCGTCCGGAAGTGAGTTGGTCAGGCCAAGGAAGTTCTCCATCAGTTTCTTGAAGGCCAAGTGGATGAAATTGTACAGGATAGGAGTAAAGAGCTCCCAGTCCAGGTGCTGCTTGACCTCCGGGTTCTGGACGTTGGGCTTGGAGCGGCAGCGGCTTGTCGAGGGGAATCGTCCCACCTGCGTGTCCAGGAGCAGCTCATAGAGGCGGTCGATCAGCTCCATGGAGAAGCTCTGGATCCTCGCCTGCAACATCCTGGTACACATGTTGCGAGAGGCCAGCAGGCGGCCCAGGTCGTACTCAGCCTGGTCCAACAACCCGGCAGAGGAGCCTACTTGGTCATTTTCACAGTCTTCGTCATTGGAGACTGATCTGGAGGCTGAGTAGGCCATCCGCACGACGGTGTCCAGCATTTTGTGAGCTGTAAGGTTTAGGTTGTGGCTGCTCGCCTTGCTCCTGGGGCTACAGCCCCTGGGGCTAGGGCTCTTGGGGCTAGGGCTACTGGAGGCTGACCTGGCCTCCTCCTTCTGCTGCTCCTCTTCCTCCTCCTCGTCGCTAGCTGAGCTGCACTCCTCCTCTGGTCTCCTCTGCTCCTGCTGGGTGCTGAAAAGGAAGCTTTCCTGACACGAGAATGTGCAGGCCTCTTCCTCCTTTCCCTTGACCCAGTTCCCTGCCAGCTTTCCCTGGCTGCGGCTCCTCCTGCTGCTCCTCCCGCTGCTGACCCCCTGGCTCCTCCTCTGTAGGGCCTTCACCTCCTCCGTGACCTGGCTGAGCAGGGACTCGCTCACGCACTCCACTAACAGGGTGAAGTCTTTACCGCGTGGCTGCACGAAGGCCACCTCTCCTTCTGTAATCATCTGCGCAGCTGCGCTGAAGTTCTCCAGGACGAGGTGAATGATGTTGCAGGCACCGGAGATGTTCTGGGGCAGGGAGGCCGTGTCGGCGTCTTGGGGCTGGTTCAGGGAAGAACGTCTCTTTCTGGCCACCGTCCCCTGGAGGATACCCCCACCACCCTCACCAGCTCCAGCTTCTCCTCTGTGGTGAAAACGCCCGGTCTCTGGAAGAGGGCGTGGTGGGCCAGGATAACAGAGAGGCTCTCCGTCTGGGTGGAGGGGCTGTGAGGCTCACTGTCGCATCTGACACGTCCAATGCTGCTGGCCGAGCTGCGGCCTGAGCCGGTCGATGCCGCTGTCACACAGCTGGGCCTAGGCGATGTCATAGCCTTTTCCATCTCCTCGGCCTCCGACGCACTGCCAATGAAGAATAACACCATCTTCTCTGCCTCCTCTTTCTCCCTGTGGAAGACGGCCTCTGATGTGTTGGTGTTGGCAGACAACAGGGGCCGCGGGGGCATCCGCTCGTCGACGGCGTCGGTGTGGATGTCGGCGAGGACCTGGATCTTCTCCCTGGCGTCCTGCCAGGTGTTCAGGATCAGGTCCTCAGAGATGCTTGTCGAATAGAATTCAGACAAGGAGCTGCCGTGGTGGTGAAGCACCAACTCGTCCATCACTTTGTCCATGGCCGAGTCACACAGCTCCTCCACAATGAAAGACAGCTTTGCCTCTTTCCTGTCATCGTCTCTCGCCATCACTCCCTTCAACTTGGCGATGACCTCTGCCACAGTGAGGGATGCCGTGGCGAGGATATCCTCCTCTGTGGACCTACTGGGGTGAAGGGGTGTCGGAGGCTTCTCGCTCGATAGTCTGTCCAGCCCGCTTTCCAGCAGGGGGTGGGACTTCTCTGAGATGTTCCCCTCGGGGACATCAGGCTGGGCTGAGCCCTGAGAAGAGGCCCGGTCCTTGGACGAAGGAGGAGACAAAGAACATCTGTTCCTTGTGGAGATGCCGCTGCTGTGGGAGGTAGCGGCAGACAGAGGGTCTTGACAGAGGTGAAGGACCTGGTAAAGGGCCATGGCGGGCAGAACCCCATCATTGGCCACCTGGAGAACCCACTCCATCATCTCCTCTGAGCGCTTCTGCAGCTCAGCGACACTCTTGTTCTAAGAGAGAGAGAGAGAGAAATAGAAAGAGAGAGAGAAAGAGAAAGAGAGAGGGTGAGAGGGGGAAGAGACAGAAAAGGATGGAGAGAGAGAGGAGAGAAAAAAGGCAATGTGAAAAAAGGGGAGAAAGTTCAATCGCAGCACAGATACACATAGTTATCGTCAAGCTGAGTAAAATAATATTTTGAGTTAGAAACTAAACATTTTATCTACCTTGCTCAACAGGACCTTTTGGACCAGTCTCCACTGACTGTAACAAGAACAAGAACGGATGTGTTACGGACTCTCTCTACAGTACAATGACAACTAACGACACATCTTAACATTGTGTTCAACAGGGCAGTAGCCTAAAGGGGACGTTAACAGGGACACTCACGGGTGAGAAATCATGGCCTCTGACACTGGAATTTCGTCTGGAATCACACATGTACCACTGATCTGCAGGCAAGACAAACGCTTTAGCAAGGCAAAGTAACAGAGAAAGTGATCAGAGTTGTTGGAGACATGGAGGTAGATTGAGTCGAGGGGAGTGGGTGGTGTCTGTAGTACCCAGTGAGGGGATGAGGGCCGTTTACTCACCATCCTGCCTGGTCCTGCCAGTTTCCCGGCCAGGTCGGGATCTCGTTCTGCTGCTGGCGTACGGGCACCAGTGCCCACATCAGCCCTGCAGCCCTTGACAAACACACACCATGTAAACACACATGCACACACACATACATACACATACAAACAAACAAACAAACAAGGCAGTGAAAGCAGTGAAACACAGCAAGAGAGAGACAGAGACAGAGAGAGAGAGAGAGAGAGAGAGAGAGAGAGAGAGAGAGAGAGAGAGAGAGAGAGAGAGAGAGAGAGAGAGAGAGAAACAGAGAGAGAGAGAGAGAAACAGAGAGAGAGAGAGAGAAACAGAGAGAGAGAAACAGAGAGAGAGAGGGAAACAGAGACAGAGACAGAGCGAGAAAGAGAGAGAGAGAGAGAGAGAGAGAGAGGAGAGAGAGAGAGAGAGGAGAGAGAGAGAGAGAGAGAGAGAGAGAGAGAGAGAGAGAGAGAGAGAAAGAGAGATTGAGAGAGAGAGAGAGAGAGAGAGAGAAGAGGAGAGAGAGAGAGAGAGAAAGAGAGAGAGAGAACAAGAGAGAGAACGAGAGAAAAGAGAGGGAAAAAGAGAGAGGTGTGCCTTGAACAGAAATTATTTTAACTTTTGATATGACTTGGAAATATGAAATATGACTAGATCTACACTATTTATCCAAGTTAATGACTTGGAAATATGAAATATGACTAGATCTACACTATGTATCCAAGTTAAGTCACATTGTTAAACACAACAATTAAACTCACTCACACAAAGAATCTAAAGAACCAAACATTTTCGTGTGTTTTAATCGTTTTACCTACGAGATAGATAACCCACTTACCTTCTGTGTAGGCCTCCGTTCTTTTATTCTTTCCTGTTTTGGGACTTCATCCATGTTTTCCACTCAGTAAGGATGACAAACTCTTTCAAACGACTCCTTTGCCTTGTGATGAACATTTCTTTCATCACTGACAGATTAGATTTTGCAATTCGTTTTTATATCATTTGGTAAAGTGCGTCATAATCCCTTTATGCCCTACGACGTCATAATGTCTAAATAGCGCGGCGTCTTTTCCCCAAAAATGGCCCGACGTTTTAGACTAAAAGGTACGATTGGGATGTTTTTAAATAAATACTCGCGGGTTTTTCCGCACTTTACTCCAATTGGTAGGGACATTTTTGACAGTGTGAATTGAACAGCGATTCTACGTCCTGTACCCAGTGCCATCCAAATACTACTTTCACGTAATAAACCACACAGTGAGAAATCAGCTTTGCTGTAAAAAAATAAAATAAGGCTGAATATTTATTGACTCACACACGCTTACATGTATGCACAGGTCACACATGTCAATCTCATCAGCGTATCTCATTGGTTATCACATGAAAAGAGAGAGCACATATCTCAGAAATTACGTTTTTTATTTATACATCTATTAGCATGAAATAAATTACCGGTTTCAATATGAATACAGTGAATACATGAATACATGAAAAGACAGTTTGACAACTTCAGTCTTTTGCTGGAGCCCCTTCCTGAGGTGGTTCACCTGTGGAGTTAGGCCCGTAACGGAAACACATGAGGCCCCCCCGCAGAATAAGTCTGAGAGCCGGTGAATGGGACTTTAACTTTGACGCCCATAGAGATCGGGAAAGCAAAGGAAGTTTGGAACGTAGGCTACTACGTAGCCTAAAGTTATTTTTAGTAAGGCCGTGATAGGCTGTTGCAGTGTAGATTCCCATCAATCAAACTAAATCACACCATTGTTTCTTTATATTTTAATGTTTTAATGATAAAGAATGCAACATTAATGCAACACAAAATTAGCAACTATGATAACATAAAATTACAGTATTTTTTGTTCAGATCTGTGCCTCAAGTGGGGGGGCACAAGCATATTTTGGGGCGGGCCCCGGCCCCCTATGGCCCGCCCATAGCGACGGGTGAGCCCCTATATCTGTGTAACCTGATTTTGATTGCAGTCACAACATGCGCCTAACAGGTATACAAACTCATGGCACATATCTAATTTGGATTTAAGAACATTGTGGACTGATATTACAGTGATGACTAGTTCTTAAATACTGTGAAGTTGTTTCATAATACCATGTGTAATACTGTTTAATGATGGAGGTTGACCAACAAAACCCAGCACAAATGACACGTTAATTAGGTTTATTCCACTGAAATGTTAATTTAAGACATATTCCATTTGACATGCAGATACAGTAAGTGAGGTATTGGCTATTTGGGTCAGACAACCACAGTCTGGAGCCAAGCAATCCCTTGTGATCAAGATGGACCTGATGTCATGGGTAAGACAAGATGCGTAAGACATGCATGCATTCAAACCAGTTACAGCATTTCCTAATTTTTCTAATTAAAAACAAAATATTCTACACAGCTTTTACTCAATACATATGTAGTCCATGTTTCAATAATTTATCATATAAAGGCACCTGTTTAACCAGGGAATTTGCATCATTTCCATAAAAATAGAGAAACACAAAAGGAAATACAGCTGTGATAAGTGTCCAATGCTCCTTCAAACCCCCTTCTAAGACCCTTCAGGTCCCGAGATGTCAAACACAACTCATCTCAGCCCCACAACAGACGTAAGGCATAACTGTTAAAGGCTTGGCCTAGTTCTCTGTATGATTGCCTGTTCTGAAAAGCTGATCACTCATAACAAACGGCGTAGGTAAGTCTATACACTGGACGGGCGTGGGGTCTACGAGGTGGCAGACTTCAGGTAGGCCACCAGGTCTGTTCTCTCGCCCTTCTTCTTGATCCCTGCGAAGATCATCTTGGTTCCAGGAATGTACTTCTTGGGGTTCTCCAAGTACACCATCAGGGTGTTCGTGTCCCAGATGATACCTGGAGTCAGGAGGAAAAAACGGTTAAGGTTCAAGAAACGCAAAGGGGAGTTGGCTTTCCTGCATTCCGCACTGACTGTGGGGTGGCTGCGTTCAGAAAAGGTACCTTTGGCTTTGTTGGCGTCTGTGTAGGAGTAGCCTTCCGCCTGGCCGGTCTTGCGGCCAAACAGACCCCACAGGTTTGGACCTACTTTGTGTTTTCCGCCATCATCCACAGTATGACACTGGGCACACTTCTGGACAAACGCCTTCTTTCCTTTGTTGATATCACCCATGACTCCTGTAGAACAAAACATGCGCCAGTTAGTCCAATAGTATTCTACGTTAATGTTACCAAAGGTGAGCAATAGTTGGACAACCTTTTTCAAAATCTTCGGGGAATTTCCCCACGATAAGCTAAATTGTAAAACCCCATTGTATTTCCCCATCTGGGCACATTTAGAACGGGCAAGATAAGATGGGGATCATTGCTGACTAGATATTCCAGGTATTCCGTGATTTCGTAACGTCTGCCTCCCAGCTGAATGTCGAGTGGGCCACCGAGTACACGGTGCGCAAGAACTCCAGTAGTCTGGCCGGGCTAGTTAGCTTTTAGCCCATCGTAAAATCTCAAGGTCCCTTTTAGCTAGACAACTTGGGTACCTTGCCATTAATAGATTAAGAAGCTACTTATGAGATCTTAGTTGACTAAAGGCAATCCAATTGATACAAGTTACATTTTAACGAGTAACAAAATGAGGATTCGCCAAACGGGCTAGTTAACAAGCTAGCTAGCCGGCTCCTACCGGCTTTGAAACATGTGAGGCTAACCCTGTCAGTGACAACAATCTCGTGATGGGTGTTAGTTGAACGATTAGGAACCATGGGCACAAATGTACAAGTAAAACACACAACTATAAGCAAATAAAAGGATAAAAAGGAGAGGAATGTTCTTGGGAATATAAGAAGACCTTTCTTCAATGGCTAGCTAGCGAGCTACATGGAGCTAGCTCCTATAAGCGACCTTCATGAAAAGCCCACGTTTCACTAAGCCGGCAAACTTTTAAATCAAACGTGTCTAAAACTTTGAAACGGTAACAATGGGGGAAAAATAGTCTACTAAACTATGTTTAAAGTCTCACCTGCTCAAGATGTATGTGCCAATAGTACTCGTTTGAGTTTAAATCTTGAGTTTTAAAGTATTTTCCCTCCGACCTCCTTGACGGCAGTTTCTGTCCCTGAAAAGGAAACGCTCTTGGTTACGAGATGGCGAGTCCTGTGAATAAAATTACTCACTTCTAGTCACATGCTGTATATGTCATCACCACCGTCACTGCCTGTCAAACAGCTGTTTTAAATACGGGCAGATTACCCAATAGGGAGTTACAGCATAAAGTCACGTATCGCAAATATACCGTTTATAAAATTGATTTAATGTTGCTTATATACCGAGCCAGTGTATGAAAATAATGTTATGGTAGTAATTTATCATAGTTTGTTGGCATAGCATAGGTTTACGATTACTTAAGTGTAGGGAACATTCTGTAGCCACTGGGAGTGGTTATGAAAGGGCTTCTCCGGTCTCCTGAGGGCAGTGCTAATGCACTACTTCCTTATTCCCAAAAAGATTAGGTTGATCCCACGAAAAACGTCATAGTGAACTTGACGGTGTTGCAATTTGTGAGATAAATTACATGACTAATTTGTGTCAAGCACACCGACTAAAACAGAGGGTGTCGCTGTTTGATTTTACTGCATAGAATCGAGAATGTGAATTGTATAAACGTTTTGTAACATCGTAATACATTATTTGCATATTGGTGAGATGACTCTTGGATGTTATTTATAGAAGACGGTTTGTTATGCCGCATAGGCATAGTATATCGTGCCCATGTAACACCTTCATAAAATGGCGCGATGTTTCTTTCCAAAAATGATCAGTAAACAAATCTAATCAAAATGTATTTGTATAGCCCTTTTTACAGCAAGCATGTCACAGCTTCACATACGCCCACAGAACTGCCCCTCAACCAACCTAACGTCCCAAGGAAACACATCTTCACAGTTTCAATCCAGTTTGTTTTCATGTTAAAATCAATATGAGTAATAAACTTATAATTAAAGTGAATAAAATGGACTGACATATATTAGAGTTTTACTAACGAATCTATACTTATCAGCAATTAGCAAGACATTTAGAATATACTTTTTTTTTTAGAGATCGAGCTGGAGTCAGCATTAGGACAGTGGAATTAAGGCTACAGGGTTAGTGTGGGGGCAAGGGTTGCCAGGGTTATGAGTCAGTGGGGTCTAATTTTGGGTCACTCTTGAAAACAGAGACAGAGTGGATACCTTGCCAAATATGACCCCACATTCACACTGACTGGACATGTGAACAGACTACGACAAACTTGACAGGGTACCCTCTGCTAATCACTGAATATCAGTGCACTGTGACATGTCAGTACTTCAGTAATGAAGACTGTGATCAGTCCCAGAGTTTTCCCTGCTGCCTCTGGATTTTTAAACCGGTTCACTCCAGAGAGAGCCAGTTCAGCCTCCAAGTTCCAGTCACTAGGTATTGCTTCAGGGTTACATCAAATGACCCACCGGAGTTAAGGTGTGTTCCACACCTGATGAAACCGACAGAGTCTATCACTGTATGACCTTCAGTATTAGAGCTTTTAAGAAAAGAAAAACTCACTTTATGACATATAAATCATTCCAGGCTCATATGAAAGGCTTCCCTTTTTAATCATCTTAAATACGCCTACCTCAAAAGACTAAGGCCCTAAATAGTTTCTATTAAGAACATTATTTTTCCTGAGAGGATTATTGCTTTGATCATGTGAGATATCTCATGTGGGGTTTTCTAATGTTTAAGTTTAAATGTTTTACTTGATTCGTTTTTTGTTTCGCCACCAGATGGCAGTCTTAATCTGGAAAGGCACACCTGCCATACAAAACGTTGTATAAAATATATGTATTTCTTGCTTCACCTATGGTTCATTTATTGTTTTATCTGCTTTTCAATTTTTAAAGATTGAGATCGACTCTTGTTTTTGAGACTGAGCCTTATTCATTCAGTAAAGTAAATGACACTATGAGGGAACCTTTGTGGGGAACATGCCCTTTGTATACGTGACCGCTGCCCATGACATAAAAGGCCTATCCCAAATTTCTGTTTATAGCATTGTAGAGGTTATTCAATAATCCATAGCCTTGTTTTGTGAATATCCACTGTCCAATCTGTGGCGGAGATCCAGTCCACTCTTTCCTTCTCTCTCAAAGTCATCATTGCTGCAGGGAGGAGCGACCGAGAGCCGATGAACAGCATCAGTAGCTGCATCCTAGAAGAAAACGGGCACACAGCACTTTTTTGACTTTCCCTTGCTTCTGTTTTCTTACCTCCATCATGCTCGCTGTTTGATAATGGCTGTCAGTGAGAGCCGTATGTAATATTACCTGTCTGTGAACGGAATCCGGCATCTTTGTTCATTGCGTAGGGAAGTCGTATCATTTGTTTCCTGCGCCAAGAATTGCTGAGACAAGGTACAATGAGCCCGCGGTAAGGCTTTCGATTCAAACCATTGTTGGTCCATTGTGTTTATGCACATCGTTACTATGCTTATGTAAATTCAGAGTGTTTTCTTCCTGAAGATTGTATACATACGGCGACATGTAAGGCGACATTAGCATATCCTTTTATGACTCATCTTACCAAGGCTACCTCAGAAATGGATGACAGCTTGCTTAGGCTTTGAAATGGCCCTCTAACCTACCTCTCAAATGAATATTATTTGAAAGGTTCAGACAGTTACGAAATCATATCTTTTAACGGGCTGTTGAAGCATATGGCTGTTATTAGGTGAGATTGTGTGATTACCGCAAGCGCCTGTGCGGATAAGTTGCGTCACTGTCTCTACAGCTGCAACTATTCCCTCTATTGATTGCCTTCATATGGCTGATGAGATTTAAGCGTTTTCACAATGCGACGTCCACCTATGTCAGGGCCGTTATAATAACCGCAAAGACGAATCGACACCAGCATCCTTGTCTTCCTCCTCATCCTCCAGCAGTGATAGGAGGAGGCCTACAGCTTGTAGAGAACTTCTCCGTCCCACTCAAGGATGATCTGTGTGACATTACAACGTTTTATAACTGAAGGTCATACTTGAAAATGCGAGGAGGCAAATGTATTTTGAGATAACCAAATAACTTTATTGATTAAGAAACTTGGGAGCAGGATGTTGGGAAATGCACACGGACATTGTCGTTCTGGAGCAGGTTCATCAGGGTGAGTTTCAGACTGAGTTCTAGGCTTGACAGGGTAGGCTGGAGGTCTCCTTGTTTCATGGAGAATCACAAGATCCTCTGTGAGCTGGTTCATGGATGTCATCCCTGGAATTGTCTGGAAGAGACACATTGAGGCCAGCTTTTCCTTAAAATCCTAAAATGGTCTAGTAGTTAATGAGAAATTGCCCCCATGACTCATGCTTTGTGGCACTACTGTCTCCGCAGAGCATTTCAGCTTCCCTCTATGAGCAGTTATACCTGGGTTATATCACCTACATTCAGTTATAATGTGATGTTTTATCACAAGTCGAATAGCACAGAAAATTTACCATGCTGAACGTCTTCGGCCATAAAACCGAGTATGCATTCTATGAGCTTCCGATCTAGAATAATGCAAGGTTGTACTGACAGCTGATGCACTGATACCTGTGAATAGGGTTAGACAGTAGCTGTCCCTAGACAGGGACTAAGTCCCCATATTGGTATCTAGTAATATGAACCAGATAGATGAGTCAGGCTTGCTGGGCCGTGTTAATGATGCATGCGAGACATGGATCAGTCAAGGTACATGGGAGGACAGACGCTCTGGGCCGGGTGTCCCAGATTTGTTAGGAAGCTCTTAACGCTAAGAGCTTCTTGGGAGCATTCTAAGAGCATTCTAGAGCGTTCTCAGAACACTCTTAAGAAGCTCTTAACGCTAAGAGATTCTTGGGAGCATTCTAAGAGCATTCTAGAGCGTTCTCAGAACACTCTTAAGAAGCTCTTAGCGTTAAGAGCTTCTTAACGAATCTGGGAAACCCGGCCATTGTCAATAGTGTCGTGATACGCCGCAACATGTCGTTGCAAAGCACTTGTAGTCAAAACCAGCATAAACAAATAGATTGCCCCCACCTGGGGAAAGGGAAAGTGATATGTAAACGTCGTAGTGTATGTTTGCGGTCACGCCGAGCGATATCAGCGTGGAACATCTGGAACCGTGGCAGAGAGGGACTGATTCTGCCATTGAAGGGGTGTCGTGTTTAGAACATATCGATTAGAAGGGGCCAGACTCGACCCTGGCTAAACACACACCGCCACAGACCAGAACAGAGGCGGGTTCAGACCTGTTGCCCTTTTGTGTATCAGGAAGATGTGATGTGGCCGGTGGGCCCATGGCTTTAAGCAGCTGAATGTTCCAGAAGCCACGGGGTGTTTTGGATGGAGCGGCGATCCTCATGTTCCCAGCCGCTCCTGAACCGGACGGCGATGGGAAACGTTTCATCCAACGGTTCCAGCCGAGGCTGATGGGGGAACGCCATCGGTGCACAGAATCGTAGATAAGCGCTGTTTGTGAAATGGTACGGCGGGGGGATGGCGTCTGATAGGCTCGTCTTGAGGGAGTAGAGACGAGGTGGGTGATCCAGGGTCTTCGGTGGTGATGGTGAGGGAGGCCTGTGAAGGTGACTGGCTCTCAGGAAGGCTGGCCTCTCCATCAGCACGTGCGGGCTCCAAACAGAACAGCGCTTGTCTGTTGTTCGCTAGCAGACACTCCTGTTGAGAGGTTCAGCTTCAATACTTTCAACAGGGGAAATGTTGTCTCGTGACAGTCGATTGGATAAAGCCCTGAAGAAGATTTCAGAGCATGTGTTTTTCTTCTCGAAATACGGCAAACTGAATCTAGACAGTCGTTTTAACATCCCCCAATGATGTTCCAGTGACAAGGACAGCGATTGACATGCATTCAACTGTTGTAGACAAACATCTCTACAAAGGATTACCAACCATGTGTTGGGCAGTCCTTCAATCTCCAACTGTCAGATCATTAGTGTTTACTCTGCGGTTCATCGTTTGTTTCCAGGCTGACTTCAGTGTCTCCAGAGGTCAGTTTAATGAACCTCGATGTGTCATGGAGCGGATGGCTGCCCAGATGGCCCTCATCAGATTCTCTTTCATTGTGCAAGAAACTCTCAATACCTTTTTAATGGTGTCACGGATTAGTAACACGGACTGATTATTGCCGATGTTTCCTTTGGTAAACACGCTTGGCCATACTGCCGTGGCTTAGTACTGGGCCAGTCAAACATCTCTGAGCAGGCCGACGTCTGTGGTCAGGCAAACGTACTCAGGATTCTCACATTCTGTGGTTTCGCTGGAGCGTGAAATCATGTTGAGTTTGTTTCGTGTGCGTGATCGGGCTGAGAGGGCATGTTTGGAGGTGAGGAGATGGGGGAGGAGATGGGCCATTTTGCTTGTCTTATCATTTTATGAGGGTACTTACACAACCGGCTTTTAGCTTGCTGTGGTATTGGGGAAGACCCCAGAAGAGACTACTTGAGTAATGCCCTATAGTCATATCCATTTATCAACTTGCTCTTGATAAAGTGTGTCAAAGGAACATTGCAGTAATACGGGGGCATGTTTACGAAATGATTTGAGCACGGTTGAACTGTGGTATTTTTTTTTAAATGACAAAACATTGTGCACATCATGAAAACGTCGATTTTGCAAATGTTGTTATTATGCCTACTCATTGAATTTCCTGTGAAACTTGTTCCGGTGACCAGTGTTAGGGAAATCACTTTGACCTCTCTGGTGCTGTGTCGTTCCCTTTTGAAGGGAAGTCAATTTACCACAGTCAAGGCTCTGCAGTATATTCAAAGGGGTGCCAGCCAAGGGACTGAAGCGATCGTTTTGTCCCTTGGCGAGGAAACAGCTTTCTGTCTGTCTGTGATGAGAGAGTGGGTGTTTGTGTTCTTATGGATCTGATCTGGGTGCAGCAAGCAGCAGACTCCACCCTGGTTGGTCCTTGCCTGAAACACTGTGGACACTACCCACAATGCCCTGCTGTTGAGTGTCCCTGAGGGGGTCGGAAGGGTTCGAGGCTGCGGCCTTGTGTCTGCGACAAGCTAAAGCTTTTCAATGTCCCTCCAACCGCCTCATCATGTTGCTCACGCCCAGACTCCAGGATATGGAGATGAACCACCTTCTAGAAGCATTGTTTGAAGGAAAGGGGTTCGTTGGGACTAACTGTCTGGTCACACGAGGCAATAGCAGTCTGTATTAGTGGTTTAAGTTGTTAATCGCTGATATTCTCGTATCAGACTGTGGGAGCGAGATGTCCCTGAGTCTTGGTTGTGTGTGTGTTGATCCGTACCTGTGTGTGTGTGTGTGTGTTGGCAGGGAGTGCAGGAGGGCTTTGCTGAGTGGACATTTCAAACAAGCCAAACAGGAAGACTCATGACTGTCTGTGTTTGTGCTTGTGCTCCAGTCAGTACCATCCCTCAGACACGAGCTGACTCGACACAGACGGCTAAATATACACGTGTGTGCGCTTCTTTTTCCGAGTCACATTTATTTCTCACGTCACATTTCTCATCCTGTGCCAGCGACACATCCACACCTTACTGTCTGTCACAGATAGTACTTTATATGGTTGACACAGTCAACAGTCCACTGCCTTGTAACGATAATCACACACTGTAGTTGTTTACAACTTCCCAGTCTCTCTCTGTCCCTCTCAGTATAGCTGCTGCACAAGACTTGTTCTGTTGTTTACATTGGCTGCCCTAGAGGCCCTGACGTAGTGGATGGCTTAAAAAAAAAAGGATGTTGTTTGAGGGGAGGCAGTCTTGAAGTCTCTGTATTGACCGAATCGTTTTCCCTGCTCGCCGAAGAGACCTTTGAAACCAAAACATCGACATTTGGCTGCGCACAACACTACACCGTTAAAGCACGGCATCTTTCATTCTCTATTCGTGTTTCCTTTGTCCTTGGCTGTCTGTCTTGTGTAATTTGTCAGTCCCGTTAGGCAGTTTTAACGATCACATTTTAATAATGGACCTGTTGGGTGAGCAGGTTGGGTAAAAAGACGACATCAGCCAAACAGCTGCAGAGAGCCGTAGGATCTCCAAATTGATTTATCAGTGTCCTCTGCGAGGCAGAGGAAAGAAATCGCTCACCTCCAATCAGTTGCTATCAAAGAGTTTGATTTATTGGAGCACTATAGAGTATCCCAGTCTTATCTGTTTCCCACCAAGATGATAAAACCCTCTGTCATGTGGTGTTTAGGAAATGGCTTTCTTGTGCCGACTGGGAAGATGGTGAAGCACAAACAGCGCTGTGTTTGAGGCAAAGAATCGACAGCATTGTCAGATTTGGGACATTTTCTCTCGGCAGTGGAATTCAGCAAAGGAATGTGTCACCAAGCTGCCAAAAACAAGTGTGTTTGTCACGGCTCTGGGGTTGAGGACAGCTTCAACAGTGTTGGGAAGAACACAGGCTCTTGAACTCCACTTGCATGGATGGTCAAGCCGTAGACCAGTCAATATCGCTCACAACCAGAGCGTTTGTTTACCGTACATTTATTAATAAAATGTACTTCTTAAAAAGGTTAGGTTGCATGTGATAAATGTTCATGTCAAGGAAGACACAAACGTAAAGACTGATTCACAAGCCAAACTTCCTCCTTCCACTAAACACACACACACACACACACCAGCAGTCCAGTAGACCTTGCGCTGCTCTGTAGAGGAAGAGAAAACTTCTCCAATTCCAACCACAGAAGGCCACTCGCAGTACCACCCCCGTCAGAAGCACCTTGAGATCTCTGTTTTTCGACACGTGCGGCCCTGAGAGAGAAAGTCGAGCGTTACACGCTTCCTGATCGGTCCAGAGGGTTACGCGTGTCGAGCGCTCCTCACTGGCTCTCTGCGTGCTGGCCTGACCAGACCAAGGGGCCATAAGTACGGCGAGGGGATTTAACAGATTAAACTCATGACTAATCAACAAGGATATCCTCAAACTTGCTTACTGGCATCGCATGGGGCACGGCGCATCTCAAACTTCTTCGTAGGGATTGGCAGCTGAACGCGTGTGCGTGTGTTTGTCCTTTCACTGGAACACAGGATGTATTCATGTTCTTATTTATAGAGTTGTGCTCTTGGCCACACACAGCACATTCAGCAACGCTTCACATGACGGTTTCATTCACTACCAAGCAACTAGATAGCAACACTGTACGTCAAGGTTACATGAACTACAGTGTAGACACAGTACATAGCAACACCTATGGAAACAACATTGTAGGTACATTGATGTGTAATTAAATGGTATTGGCAGGAAGAATTGTGTTGCAGTATAGGTTATTACAGAAAGGTACGAAGGCTGAATGGGGGTGGTGTAAGGGGTCATTGGATGTTGTAAAGGGGCAGTTGAAGATTTCAAAACAACATCAATATTCACCTACCCCCCATATCCTTTGACAAATCCTCCTCCGTTTTCAGCTCTAATTGCGTAATAACTTACATGCAAAACCACAATGACGTGTAACCAAAAGCAGTTCCTATGAAACTGCACTGCTCTTACTATATGTGTATGTGTATTGATATAAATAACTGCTACTGTAACCAGGGGCGTAGATTTCCTCATACAGGGGTGGTACGTGTTCCCAAGAAAATAATATTCAAAGGCCGTATCCTCAGTTATAAAAAAAAACTGTCCCATTCCCATTTGAAAACAAACCTACAGCCCAGACTGTAACTGGATAGTCTAACTACCACATTAGATCAGATCTGATTGGAGGTAATCCATTTCCGCCCCCTGCCTCTCAGAGGACGCTGATAGTACTATCTTACTACCATCAAACAGGAACCAAAAGGGCCTTGCTGCACCAAGGGTGTTGTCCTTTGTTGCGTAGCGGCTCGCTGGCGCAAGTCGAGGCTCGCGACGCGCCGGATGCTCCTTCTAGACGTGTGTCCGGTTACGTGTGAATTCAAGATGGCGAATTCTAGAATGGTCCGCGGTGCGGTGCGCGCCATGCGGTCATGTGAGGGGCTGGCGTGCGGAGAGAGGACGTGCTAACGGCTGCTTCCTGATCACATGCTCTCTCGCAGAGCGCAGCAGATGTATCCTGTTGTTGGCCCAGTGGTGCTTCTCCGTGAGCTGTTCTCTAAGAACAGCAGCAGTCTGGAGAGAGGGGGCCGACTGCCTCTTAGACAGCGGTTGTTATCGACTAATCAGACCTTCTGGGAGCGTGTGAGATGTTTCTCGGCTTCAGCAGGCCTCCTGCAGGAGCAGGTGATCTGTCTCTCCAGCAGCAGTTAGAATGTACTCCCTAACGATGGATTCATTTAGAGGCGGCTTTTATCCAAAGCAACCTGGCCACAGGGAGATTTGGACCTGGAACTTGTCGAGATGCTGTCAAATGCTCTAACCACTAAGCTACCCCCTCCCCAGACCCAGGTTAGCAGGGCTGTGATTCGTGTGGTTTCATCCGGCTCACGGTGAAAGTCCACATCTCTTTCCTGCTGTGGAATAGAAACTGAAGTGGAGAAATGTGCACTTCTTGTCCTCCGGGCTCAGTTAACCTGATCAGGGCTCTGTCAGTCTCTCTCTTACCTTCTCTCACCTCTCCCCTGCCCTGACCCCCCTGCCATGGTTATATACCTCCCACTTCTCCCTCTCTCTCTCTGTGTCTCTCCCTCTCTCTCTCTCTCTCTCTCTCTCCCTCTCTCTCTCTCCTCTCTCTCTCTCTCTCTCTCTCTCTCTCTCCCTCTGTCTCTCTCTCCCTCTGTCTCTCTCTCCCTCTCTCTCTCTGTGTCTCTCTCTCTCCCCCCTTCCTCTCTGACTGGGCAGCGTACAGCAGGAGGGGATCGATGCCGGAGCGCGGTGACAGCTCACACGGTGACTCGGCACTTCCCCCGCGCTGAGTCAGCAGCCGTGGCTGGACTGACAAGGGGTCGCTCGACGCACCTCGACCGCTCGGCCGGAGACGCAGCAGCAACCACCGCTCTGACGGGCTCCAGTCTAGAACAACTCCACGGCGTCCGTCCAAGGCTGAAAGTCGTCCCGAACCCGATCCACTCCTTTCCTTTCACCCCCCTCCAAGTTAGTCCGAGGCGTCCTTGTTTGTGTGTTTGGTTCAGCCCCGCGTAGTCGCTCTGTCCCGTATTGATTCGCTATCCTTATCCAATTACAGTCATTATCATAATCGTGATTAGATGTGGAGGGGTTTATGGAACAAGTGCAGTCTGGTGGGTTCTATGTCGTGCTGCACAGACACTGATTATGCCAATGAACTATCTGGACGCATGGCTGTGGGCCAGACTGCAGGCCGGCATCTCAAACAAGGCTGAGTGGACGAGAAGTGTTCATTGGAGTACTTCTCATCTGCATGTGTCACAGAGCAATCCCAGCATGCCTCAGCGAGCCAATTGCGTGAGCGCAATGTGTCTGTTTGGAGTGTGTGTGTTTGAGACAGGCGTTGTACTAAGCACAAGTCTCTGCTGAGTGGAGTGTGATTGGTCGAGACCAGTCCCCAGACACAACCTATGTGGTCGTAAACATATTGAAAGCCTTCTTCAGCAATGCAGACTGGAATATGTCTCGATACAAAGATTGAAACCTATCATCTGCACTTCCAAAAATACTCCCTCAATCGAATTGCTGTTAACTGGCCGGTAGCATCTTTAGGCTGTTGGAGGGTGTTTGAGAGACTTGGCAATTCCTGTTTTGAAATGCGTAATGTAGGGCTGTTTGCTTGTTCATTGTAACTCTGTCCTGTAGGCTCAACAAGCCGAGAGCTTGAGAGAAGAGGGTGACCGTGTGCGTGTGTGTGTGTCTCCCTCCTTGCAGATGAGAGCAGCGCCGTGAGAGCGTGTGTGTGCGTGTGCGTGCGCGAGGAAGAGAATGCCCCTGGCCCGCCGGGCCTAGCGCTGCCCAGGGAGGACCAGCGAGCGGGGGCCATGTCCCACCTCCCCGCCCCCCACCAGCGCGGCCCCCACCTGCGCGGCCCCCAGGGCCGGGCCATGAGCGCCGAGGAGAGGAGCTCCACCCCCGCCCACAAGACCTCCACGCCCACCCACAAGAGCATGTCGTCCTCCTCCTCCTCCCAGAGGGACAGCCGGCAGGTAGGCCTGGGGGGGGGAGGGGAGGTGGGGGTGTGGAGGGGCCAGGGAGGGCCCGTGCCCCTATGACAACAAGCCCCGGACCCCCTTGTGGCCCCCTTAAATATAGAGTCTGAACAATGATAAACATGGTCCTTTTTGCCTGTGAATGCCTGCTATTCAGTGAAGAAAACGATATGACAACAATCATGTTTCATATAACTGGCCCCTCTAACAGCACAACTGGCCCAAGCTTGCCCCCCCCCCCCCCCCCCCCCCCCCAGTTGAAATGTTCTAGATTTAGGAACCTCCCCCGGGGAAAGGTGGGGGGGCTCCACTGGTCTGAGAGTACTACAGGAGGGTAAGAGTCTCACAGTGTTACGCTCAGCTGGTCTGAGAGTACTACAGGAGGGTAAGAGTCTCACAGTGTTACGCTCAGCTGGTCTGAGAGTACTACAGGAGGGTAAGAGTCTCACAGTGTTACGCTCAGCTGGTCTGAGAGTACTACAGGAGGGTAAGAGTCTCACAGTGTTACGCTCAGCTGGTCTGAGAGTACTACAGGAGGGTAAGAGTCTCACAGTGTTACGCTCAGCTGGTCTGAGAGTACTACAGGAGGGTAAGAGTTTCACAGTGGTATGCTCCTTTCAGCTGGTCTGAGACCAGTGGAGGAGAGTGTTCTGCTGGAGTTATTCACCCCGTTCAGGGTTCCCGGGAAAACCTCATGCTGACAGACCCAGACAGGCAGACAGGCAGACAGACAGACAGACAGACAGACAGACAGACAGACAGACAGGCAGACAGGCAGGCAGGCAGGCAGGCAGGCAGGCAGGCAGGCAGGCAGGCAGGCAGGCAGATAGACAGACAGACAGACAGACAGACAGACAGACAGACAGACAGACAGACAGACAGACAGACAGGCAGACAGGCAGACAGACAGGCAGATAGACTGACAGGCAGACAGACAGACAGACAGACAGACAGACAGACAGACAGACAGACAGGCAGACAGACAGACATACAGACAGACAGATAGACAGACAGACAGACAGGCAGATAGACTGACAGGCAGGCAGACAGATAGATAGATAGACAGGCAGTCTGACAGTCAACAGACCCTGGCAAAAAGAAAGCTATTTACAGAACTATTTTTAGTTGGTAAATCCAGCATGGAGCAGGCGAGGTCACGATCACACTGTTGTCACAGTTTGGATTGTGGAGGTGCTGTGAGTTGAGGCCAGTGATGTGATAGGCCCATGCCGTTAGCACAGCTGAGACAGTAAACAGGGAATTAGACACCTCTATTTCAGCTCGACTTCCAGTACGGAGGTCTAAAACCTGAGGCTCTAGTCTCGGACGCTCCGAGCTGTCCCTCTGCCGCCCTCAGATATGCCGTATCGCCGTCGCCATGGCGAAACAGGACACTGGCTCGGAATGTATGACATCACGGCTTTTCCGTTGGCTCCGGGTGATGAATTATTCATGAGGCCTGAGAGGCAGAGAGGCAGAGAGGCAGAGAGGGCGCGGGCGGGAGGAAGCATGGGTGCTCCACTGAACATGTAGTACACTCTGGTATGCAGTGTGTGTGAGAGCGTGTGTGTGAGAGAGGGTGTGTGTGTGTGTGTGTGCGTGCCTGCTTGTGAATGTGTGTGTGTGTGCGTGCTTGTGAGTGTGTGTGTGTGTGTGTGTGCGTGCTTGTGAGTGTGTGTGTGTGTGTGCGTGCCTGCTTGTGAGTGTGTGTGTGTGTGTGTGTGTGTGTCGGCGCCTCACTCTGGTAACCATGGGAGCTAGCTAGTTCTCTAAGGAGGAGTGCTGCTGGGAGACAGAGGGGAAATGGAGCTTGGATGGAACACATACTCTGCCACCGCCGAGTTCCAGGGTTAACCCTTTCTAGAAGGTTCTCTCTCTCCGCTGCCGGCCCCTCTGCTCAGCCAGGCCTCTCTCCGACCTTTAAGGCTGTATCGGAGAACCAGCCCTCTGCTCCCCTCATGAAATGAGTCTGATTCAAGAAGGAGGGAATGAGCAGAAAAGAAAAGTAGGTGTTTGGTTGATTTATTTCGCCTCAGCCTGTCCTTAGAAAAGGGCCATTGTTACGTTAAGGATATTATTGGGCCGTGGTTTGGCCAGGCTTTTTGAGTTGGTCTGCTGGGGGATGGGGCTGGGGGGGAGGGGGTGGGGCTGGGGCTGGGGGGTGGGGCTGGGGGGTGGGGCTGGGGGGGAGGGGGGAGGGGTTGGGGCGGTCTGTGGCCGAGTCCCACTGTTTGGCAGTTGGCTATCTGTCACCAACACCATGGAAGAGTCTTGTGCTTGATAACACTGGGTTGGTTAGCCCGTTGTGGTTTGTGTGTGTGTATGGTGTGCAGGTTACTGCATGTGTATGTGTGTTTGTGGTGCTTGTTATATTGTGTCTGTGTTGCATGTTACAGTTTGTGTTTACGGTGCATGTTACAGTGTGTGTTTACGGTGCATGTTACAGTGTTTGTTTACGGTGCATGTTCCAGTGTTTGTGTACGGTGCATGTTCCAGTGTGTTTAAGGTGCATGTTCCAGTGTGTGTTTACGGTGCATGTTCCAGTGTGTGTTTACGGTGCATGTTCCAGTGTGTTCACGGTGCATGTTCCAGTGTGTTTACGGTGCATGTAACAGTGTGTTTACGGTGCATGTTCCAGTGTGTGTTAACGGTGCATGTTCCAGTGTGTTTACGGTGCATGTTACAGTGTTTGTTTACGGTGCATGTTCCAGTGTGTTTACGGTGCATGTTCCAGTGTGTGTGCAGACTGCAGCACAGGGTCTACATCCTCTCCAGGGAACCCAGAGGAAGGGCGAGGCCTTAATGAGATCCAGCTCCCCTACCCGATCAATACGGGTCCTTTCTGTTCTGCTGACGCGCTCCCAACACGCCGCACACCCTTACAAGTGCCGTTTAAGACACCACCTGCAGTATGAGATTGACCCACCTCCACAAACACACACCCACGCATGCAGACACAAATGCACACACACCCACACACACCTATCCCTATCTCAACATAATCCTAACGTGTTTGGTGATGCACCTTTCTTCCTGTCATGTTGGTGAGATAAGGGGCTTACATCAAGAGATAGCGGGGGCGACTGTAGGTTTGAGTTGCATATCAAGGAACAGCGACTTCGATAACGACCGACTGGATTCGTGACAGCAGCCAAATCAACGACACGATTATCACCGGCGCTGGGATCAGATAGGGGCTGTTTTTATGGAGAAAAAGAAGGAACACGTGGACGATGAAAGCCTGCGCCGACAAAGGAATGAATCTCCACCCCCTTTCTCTTCGTGAAGGAGTCAAGCCTGGAAAGATCGTTTTTTTTCCCCTCTCCCAGAAGCCCTGAGTGAGGACAGCACAGCTTCATGAAGAGAGAGGCTCACCTCTGAGGGCAGGTCCATCCAAGCGCCTGCCCACTGACCCGCCTGTCTGTCTGCCTGTGTTTGAGGTCAAACTAGAAGCTTCCATCTCTTGCCCCTCAGCCCAGAGAGGAGGAACAACCCAAACAGACGTCTGGGCTCCTCCTGGCCCTTGTCTGGGAATCTCTCTCTGAGCTGCAGTCGCTCAGGTGCTGTGGAGGAGCTGTGTTTCGACCGGGGCAGTGGTGAGGCCTGTGCCCTGAGCCACACATTGATAAAGGCCACTTCGAGCCGGACTGCAGACAATCGCTGCCTTCTTGCAAACCCTCTGGCCGGGATAGTGAATGCCTTGTGGTGCCGGTCAGCGTTGAGAGCCGAGCCTGGTTTCAGTCTCTCCAGGTGCGATTATTAATGCCTGGTGTTGCTGTAGTGCTGGTCAGAGCAGAGCCTTGTTGCAATCCCTCTGGGAGTGATTATTAATGCCTGGTGCTGGGGTGCCGGTCACCGTTGAGAGCAGAGCCTGGTTTCAGTCTCTCCAGGTGTGATGATTAATGCCTGGTGCTGTAGTGCTGGTCAGAGCATTGCCTTGTTACAGTCTCTCTGGGTGTGATTATTAATGCCTGGTGCTGGGGTGCTGGTCAGTGTTTGTGTGTGTCACAGCAGGTTGTTGAGTGCAGAAGATGACAGCTGGTTTGGACTGAAAACACCTCGACCTTCATGCAGTTGTAATTGGCCCGTCAGAAAGCATGTCCTCTGTCCTCTAGTCCTGACCTCTGTCCTCTAGTCATGTATCCATTCAGCCTTTCTTTGGACAGGAAGTCCTTCTGGTACCGTCTCAAACAGTCGCATTGTGCTCGAGTGGCTTTTCATATGCCACAGACAGCCGTCTGAAATCAGCCCACATTTACGTCTGAAATGGCCTCTCCCACGAGCAGATCGAGCGCGTCGAGAGCAGGGCGGAAGCGTCCCGGCTCGGAGGCGCTTCGTCGTAGCAGCGGTGGTCAGAGTCAGGGACGAGCCCCCCCAAAAGTTTCATTAGCCCCCCCACCCCCCCCCCCCCCCCCCCCCTAAAAAAAAGAAAAAAACGTCATTTATTTTATTTATTTATATATTTTAAATCTAAATGTGTTAATTTCTCTTCCTAAAACCCACTAGAGGAAACTATTTAATATGAAATTTAAAAAAAAATCTTCTGGGGGAACATGCCCCCAGACCCCCCTAGTTTTGCTGGGTCACAGGAAAAATAATAGGTTTTATCTAGGAGCCTAGCCCCCCCCAAAAGTGGGAACCTAGATTCCCCATGCGCGCGGGCTGCACACTCCCCGCTGCACGGCGGAATGGGGGAATATGCCAGCGTAGCGTCGCCCCTGGCTGTCCTGCTCAAGTGGGTCAGCCACGTAGGGACAGACAGGCATGTCAAGTCAAGCTGCCGTTGGAATTGTTCTGGTCCTTCACCTGCTGTGTGTGTGTGTGTTCTGGGGGAGGGTATTTATAGTTCAGATTTTCCCAAAGGTGCCCCTAAGTTGTGTTTGTCCTCTATCCTTCTCAAGGAGTCCTTACCTGTAAAGGTTTGATTCATGGCGGTATTAGCGGTGTAATGTAGCACTCCGACGGTGGTTTTCTCTGTGGAGGATAGCGGTCTTCGCAGGAGAGATTAGCTTGGCTACACCGTCAGTGGGCAGGTAGGTAGATATCAATAGCCCGGGCTATTTTCAGTGTTCAGAATGAGTCCATCTGTCGATCCGGAGGCCGTTAAGAGAATCAGATATTGAATTGAGGGGTTCACCTCGAGCTCAATGGCCGACGCTCAAAGCAAGGTTGTTTTTTGATCTTCACCGGGATCTCTACAGCAGAATGCGGAGGGCTGGGGGTGGGGGCTGGGGGTGGGTTTAAGTGAATTGGATTTCCTCGGTTGCAGCGCGAGCAGTCCTTTGCTTACCGTGATATCGATTGATGACTTTCACCGGACACAACCCCTCTTCATTACCTTTCCCATAACACACAGGCACGCTTTGAAAAACTCCCCACCGGCGCGTGATTGGCTGCAGACCTGCGCCACTTAACTGTTTGCAGATACAGTCAGATACTTGATTTGCACTAAACCGGCACCACACAGCCAGTGTTGGCAGAGGCAGTGTTAAGTGAGAGTCATGTCAAACACTCCTTAGATTCGTTAAGTCATTAACCTCGGTGATTGAGGTTACCAAGGCATCGTCTGTGCAGGACTGAGCAGGCGGAATGCTATTTACAAGGTTTGCAGTGGACTTTGTTGAAAAGGATTACCGTGCGAATAAATACACATCGAATGGAAAAAAAGGGATGGTGGTGTTTGTGATTCCTTGCGGAGGTGAGTTCCACTGTGGATCCGAGCGGAGCAGCCGTGTCCTACTTCTAAGTGGGTCACAGTTGGTTCCTCAGCAGAGGGATCTGCCAGGTCACTGGAGGCCTGACGATTACCTATTATAAGCTCCTCCTCCTCTCATCTCTACACCAGAGATCTCCGTCGTGGTCTTCCACAACCAGGCCAGGCCAGGCCAGGCCAGGGCAGGGCAGGGTAGGGTAGGGCAGGCCAGGCGTCCCTCTCCCCTGGTCTGGTGTCTCCTCCTGTCCCTGCCCCACCCAGGGCAGCAGCTGTTGGGCTGGCTGGTGTTGTTGTGATGTGTGAGCCAGCGAGGCAGGGCTGGGGGTCGTGGTGTTGATGCGTGGCAAGGACCGCCTCTCATCCCCTCAGGCGCTGGCTCCGCTGATCCCCTGGGGCTAAGGCAGGCCACACACACGCATACTCACACACACACGCACACTCAAACACAGACACAACCACACACACACAGACAGATACACACACGGAGCTGTCAGCCCTGCAGGGGGTCAGCTTGTTAGCAGGCAGATAATCTGGTTAACATAACACCACGTCCCTCCCGGCCCTCCGCAGCCGGCCCTGGCAGCCGCCGTAGCAGTCTGGAGGCGTGATGTCATCACGTGGCCCCACCTGACCCCCTCACCCTCACTGCCCCCCCTCCCCCCTCCCACCTCCAGAGCAGAGCAGGCCTGGGATCTGCAGACACTGAGTGGAAAGAGAGACAGAGAGAGAGGGAGAGAGAGAGAGAGAGAGAGAGAGAGAGAGAGAGAAAGAGAGAGGGGGGTGGACAGAGAGAGAGAGAGAGAGAGAGAGAGAGAGAGAGAGAGAGAACAGGAAGACCCGAGTAAAGGGAAAAAAATGACGAACCCAGTGGAAGTGCTGAGAGTGGTTTGAACCGGACCCCGGAGGACAGGAGAGGAGGAGAGGAGAGGAGGAGAAGAGAGGAGGAGAGGAGGAGAGGAGAGGAGGAGAGGAGAGGAGGAGAGGAGGAGAGGAGAGGAGGACAGGAGAGGAGGACAGGAGAGGAGGACAGGAGAGGAGGAGAGGAGAGGAGAGGAGGACAGGACAGGAGAGGAGAGGAGGACAGGACAGGAGAGGAGAGGAGGACAGGAGAGGAGGAGAGGAGAGGAGGAGAGGAGAGGAGGAGAGGAGGACAGGACAGGAGAGGAGGAGAGGAGAGGAGGACAGGACAGGAGAGGAGAGGAGGACAGGACAGGAGAGGAGAGGAGGACAGGACAGGAGAGGAGGACAGGAGAGGAGGAGAGGAGAGGAGGACAGGACAGGAGAGGAGGACAGGACAGGACAGGAGAGGAGGACAGGAGAGGAGAGGAGGAGAGGAGGACAGGACAGGAGAGGAGAGGACAGCCTCTGCCGTCCTCCGCGCCGTGTCTTTGTCCTCTGGCCGCCCGTGCCGTGATCAGATCCACCCTGACACGTCTCTCTGACACGTCTCTCTGACACGTCTCTCTGTGTTGCTGTGGTCCCCAGGAGGCGGACAGCTGGGAGATCATCGAGGGGCTGAAGATCGGCCAGAGCAGCGTCCTGAGGCCCGAGAAGCACGAGGGCTACATGCTGAAGAAGAGGAAGTGGCCTCTGAAAGGCTGGCACAAGGTAGGAGACGAGGGCAGGGAGGGAGGCAGGGAGGGAGGGAGGGGAGGGGGGGAGGGGGGGAGGGAGGGAGGGAGGGAGGGAGGGAGGGAGGGGGGGGGGGGAGGGAGGGAGGGAGGGAGGGGGGGAGGGGGGGAGGGGAGGGAGGGATGCCACGCCGGAGGGAGAACGAGGCGGGAAAAGGATCGATCGCTCGGCAGTGAAACCGCTTCAGAGGGGAATCTCCATCAGTCAGGTGATTTAGTCGGCGCTCATTAACCGGGCCCTTACTGTTTTGGGCTTCCACAGCGCTTCTTTGTCCTGGACAACGGCATCCTGAAATACTCCAAGTCTCCTATTGATGTAAGTACGCCTGATGAGAAGCCTTGGGGTGGGGTATGTGGGGGGGGGGGGGCATGGCCAGGGGGGGGGGGGGGGGGGGGCACGGACAGGGGGCACAAACTAGAGTCAGCCAGCCCTCTTTGTGTTAAGGTCAGCTCTGTTGGCCCGCAGGAAATGGGCAAGACGTGTGACTGAAAGTGCAGCGTCTACATTCACGAGCCGAAGCCTGGCTCCTTCCTCCCTTCACATTGGCCGACCCTGACCTCTGACCCCCCCGGGGGGGGGGGGGGGGGGGCGTGTTGCGTAACAGCTGCTGATGTCAGGATTTGTCGCGCGAATGAAACTAGGCTTCAGTTTATGTAACGCTGTCCCGCTCACATCAACATGTTACTCATTTAACAATGAACAAGTGCATCAAGTAAGTAGAGCAGAAAATCAAGGATCATAAGTAACAGTATTTCGGTGGTCAGTCAAGGAACGGACTAGATTTGCTCACCACAGCGCAAGGCAACCACATCTCAGCTACCAGGCACAGTGAGCAATAACAGGAATATCTTAACTACAGGAAAATCCTTAACATCTCAATTACAAGAGTGCACAGTACAGTTGCTTTTTTTACATTTCTAGATATCTTTGGCTTATCAGACTGCTTACTCCCCATCGTGTCTGAGGCCAGCTGTGCGTGTGGACGGTGTGTGTTGGAGGGTGTGTGTGGAGGGTGTGTGTTGGAGGGTGTGTGGAGGGTGTGTGTGGAGGGTGTGTGTGGAAGGTGTGTGTGGAGGGTGTGTGTGGAGGGTGTGTGGAGGGTGTGTGTGGAGGGTGTGTGTGTGAAGGGTGTGTGTGGAGAGTGTGTGTTGGAGGGTGTGTGGAGGGTGTGTGTGTGGAGGGTGTGTGTGGAGGGTGTGTGGAGGGTGTGTGTGGAGGCTGGGCCGGTGTAGCGCTTGCTCACCGGGTGTTTCTCTCCGTCTCAGATTCAGAAGGGCAAGCTGCACGGCAGCATTGACGTGGGCCTCTCTGTCATGTCCATTAAGAAGAGAGCCCGCCGCATCGACCTGGACACAGAGGAGCACATCTACCATCTGAAGGTAGGGAGGGGGAGGGGGTGGACACAGAGGAGCACATCTACCATCTGAAGGTAGGGAGGGGGAGGGGGTGGGGGAGGGGGTGGACACAGACAGAGAGGAGGAGTTATGTTGAGGCGGGAAATACTGACCTCAACTCAACTCATGTCTCCTGTTTTTCCCTCTCCTCCCCTCTCCTCTCCTCCCCTCTCCTCTCGTCTCATCTGCCCTCCCTTCTCTTTTCCTCCCCTCTCTTCTCTTCCCCTTTCCGCTCCTCTCCTCATCTCATCTCACCTCTGCTCTGCCCCCCTCCCCTCTCCTCCAGGTCAAGTCTACTGACATCTTTGACGCCTGGGTGGCCAAGCTGCGCCACCACCGTCTGTACAGGCAGAACGAGATCGTCCGCTCCCCCAGAGATGCCACCGTCCGAACGTTCCCTCCCCCCCCGGCCCCCCAGGAGCCCCCCCAGGCCCCCCCCAGCGCTGGGCTGGACGTCAAGGTGGGGCCCTCCACACCCCAGCGTAACAGAGAGAAGCTGGTCCTAAGCTAGCTTCCAGCACCACCGCTGGGAAGGTTTTAAGATGGATTGTAATTCAATTTTCTATGTGCTGTTATTGCCAATTTTAACCTCAAAGGCTTTTTTTTCATTCAAATTCTAAATGTCAGATTTAATGGAAGAACTGACAAAGAGTTTCATATTCTGAAGCGAGAGTTGTTTAGACGTAATTTTTCCCTCCGCTCCACATTTGTCATGCCCTGCCTTTGGCTGCCAGTGTTTCTAATCACACTACTGTCTGCTATGAATTTGATCATTTGTTATTTACAACCATAATGCTGTTATGCGGATTGCTGAGATAATTCGATCCAGATCGTTCTGGTGACAGTGACTGGTGGTCAGTGAGTGGGTCTGGGTCTGGATGTGATGATGCAGCTAGTGGGAATCCTCCTGAGAGAAGCTCCCAGACAGCCAGAGAGACAGGCAGGCAGGCAGGCAGGCAGAGAGACAGCCAGATAGACAGGCAGACAGGCAGAGAGACAGGCAGACAGACAGGCAGAGAGACAGCCAGAGAGACAAGCAGGCAGACAGGCAGAGAGACAGGCAGAGAGACAGGATGGTAGACAGGCAGACAGACAGGAAGGCAGACAGACAGGAAGTTATACAGGCAGACAGGAAGGCAGACAGACAGGCAGGAAGACAGGCACACTGAGGTGGGGTTGAGGCTGGTTCTTGGCTGGATGGGGGCCTGGTTGAAAGCATCCGCAAACAACATCCAGCTGCTGAGATGTGTGGCTCTAACTACCCATCCCACCCCTGCCCTCCTCCCTCCCTCCCTCCCCACCCCCCCAGCAAGCCAAGCCCAGCACCCTACCCTGGCAGCCTGCGCCCCCCCAGCAGCACCAGCACCCTGCCCTGGCAGCCTGCGCCCCCCAGCAGCACCAGCAGCCTGCCAGCCTCCTACAGTAACGGCCAGAGCAAGGTGGCAGCCTGGCTGCAGGAGTCTGAGGAGATGGACAAGTGTGCTGAGGGTGAGCAGCCTCTGGTCCCCCTAACCACCACAACACTCACTGACCCTATGTAACCACCACAACACTCACTGACCCTATGTACCCACCACAACACTCACTGACCCTATGTAACCACCACAACACTCACTGACCCTATGTAACCACCACAACACTCACTGACCCTATGTAACCACCACAACACTCACTGACCCTATGTAACCACCACAACACTCACTGACCCTATGTACCCACCACGACACGCACTGACCCTATGTACACACCGCCACAACACTGACCATACACAACACTGACCATATGTATACAACACTGACCATACACAACACTGACCATATGTATACAACACTGACCATACACAACACTGACCATATGTATACAACACTGACCATACACAACACTGACCATATGTATACAACACTGACCATACACAACACTGACCATATGTATACAACACTGACCATACACAACACTGACCATATGTATACAACACTGACCATACACAACACTGACCATATGTACACAACACTGACTGACCGCTTCTCTTAATGTAACAAGCCTTTGCCGGTTGAGAAAATTTAAAGTTTTGTAACATAAAGATCCCTACCTCATGCTGTATCTGTGTGTGTGTGTGTGTGTGTGTGTGTGTGTGTGTGTGTGTGTGTGTGTGTGTGTGTGTGTGTGTGTGTTTCTGCAGAGCTGTCTCGATGCCAGTCCAACCTGATTGAGCTGAGCAGGTTACTGCAGAGTTTGGAGATCCTTCAGAGAACTCAGTCTGCCCCCAGCTTCACTGACATGCAGGTAACACACACACACACACCAGTACACACGCACACACACACACACATACACGCACACCAGTACAAACGCACCCAAACAGCGTCTCAGAGCAGCTCGTTTCACACTACGTCATGGTGACGGATGGGGGAGGGGCTTCCCTCTGGCCTCGGTAGCCTTGGCGATGATGGAGGGGGGGTGTCTGTGCCACATGGTTAGGCTCAGTGAGGCCCGATCTATCTAAACCCAGGCCCTGCCTTCACACACACACACAGCCATCAGTCATCCCTGCTCTTGTTTCAGGAGCTTCTGTTGGTCTGTATGTAACGTCAAAGGGCCTTTAGACTGCACCACTACTTACCCTAAAACTAAAAAGGACCAACGACCATTTTCATTTGAGCTTCAAATATCATTTTCTCTGACACGTAATTACGTTGGGCTGTTCTGCGGATGAGAATCCGATCCTTTTTCATTCCATCGCTCTGAATGTGTGTGTGCTGCCTGTCTCTGTTGCTTGGTGATGGCGCAACTTCACGTTGATCTAATTAACCATCTCTCATCCATGTGTGTCATGTAGACCATGTGTTTAGACTTATCAAAGAAAGACAAGCGCTTGAGCAGAAGATGGAGAACTAAGAGTGTCGGCAAAGATGCTAAATTGCAACTTCAGGTACATCATCTCCCCCCGTCACACACTTAAACACACATTGTCTGCTTTGTGACTTCAGAACGAAATAATTCCGACGCCCCTTATACCTTAAGACCCTTAAAATAGGGGTCTACGACCCTGTTCCTGGACAGCTAACTTCTGAAGCTAACCAAGCCCACCTTATTTTCTTATTAGCTGGTTGATGAGTGGAATCATGTTAGTTACGACTGGGGTTTGGGTACAAAAAACCTACAGAAAGGTAGCTCTCCAGAAACAGGGCTGGAGAGCCTTTCCCTCAACCCTCACTGTGATACACTTTAGCTGCTAACGTTTAGCAGGAGTTTTTTCTCACCGTGGTGTCGACGCAGTGTGCTTTGTCAGGTTTCGTTGGCCGGCAAAGCAGCATCGCAACATTTGCACCATTTTCTCCCACCAAATATCCCCCTCCGCTCTGCGTTCAAACATTCCACTATCGAAAGCTTCGGGAAAAGGTTGGTCATGCTGTGAAATCACCCGGTGTTGCTATTTTAAACTGTCCCAGAGACAGACAACCCCAGAGCACAGTGGAAATGCCTTTTCCGTCACAGCTATCCCTGTCTATTACTGGGGGCTGTTGTGTTAAGACTCCGGAGCTTCGAACCTTCCTCAATCCTCACCGCTCAGCCTCCGGGAAAAGCACTGGCAAGAAATAAATGAGTCATCTTCAGTCAAGGGAACTCAGAGAGAGAGAGAGATAGAGGGAGAGAAAGAGAGAGAGGGGAACTCAGAGAGAGAGAGAGAGATAGAGGGAGAGAAAGAGAGAGAGAAAGGGATAGAGAGGGAGATGTCCTCGCTTCCATGTTACAAATGGATGAAGTCGTGTAGATATAACTACGTGACTTTGCATGATTGAATAACAGTCCGTTGTAAATCCGCACACCTGGTCATGTAACCAAATTTAAACGAGCGTGTGCGATCGCGGACATGTCCCCGTGTGCGCGTGTCCTCGCCGCGGCGCGCGCCTGGGCCCATCGAATCAGGCTTCGTCGATCGACAGCATCGCTGCGACCGCCCGCTGCGTTCGGCCCGCCCGCGTTCACAACCGGTGTCTCTCTCCCTGCTCCCCCAGGTCCCGCTGTCCGCCAGCATGTCCCCGCTCCGCCTCCACTCCTCCAACCCCAACCTGTGTGCCGAGCTGGCCGACTTCCAGCCCCCGGCCCCGCGCCTGCCGGACAGCGTGGACAGTGCCAGCGACTACATCAAGCTGCAGGAGGACTTCTGCACCATCGCCCAGAAGGGTAGGCAACACACAGGGCCCCCAGGTCGAGCGCATGTCACCGTTTGTGTACGGTTGCCATTCGTTTTTCTTGAAACGAACGCGTGCTTGTGGAGATTAAGGCCATCTTGTGTGTACATACAGTACTGTGCCAAAGTCTCAAGGCGCAAATGAAAATGATTAAAAAATAAGGCACAAAGGCTTTAAGAAGTCACGAAATGAAAAGACTCCACAAAAAGTTTCTAAGCATTTCACTTTTATACTGCTGCACAAATACGGAAGACTGAAAAGATAGATTTAAGACAATTTTTACGTAAAACATGTTGGTGCCTCAGACTTTTGCAAAGTACTGTATGTACAGATTATAAACATACGGTACATTTTGTTTGTGTTATCTAGTTACATATGTAGCGATCGTTAGCGAGGTCCGGCTTAAAGCTGCTCCTGTTCTTTCTGCAGTCCACTCTCTGCTGAAGTCGGCCTTCAACACGGTGGCCATAGAGAAGGAGAAGATCAAGCGAGTCCTGTCTGACCAGGAGCAATCGGCTCCCGCATCCCAAATCAGCACCCTCCGAAAGTCTCTGTCCCAGGTACCGCTTGTCCTACATTACCCAGGCTGCACCTCTCCCAGGAAGTGTCAGTATCAGTTTGACTGGCGCTATCACAGTGTCGGGGAGAGCTAATGAGCCGTCGGAGGTCTCTGCTGATTCCCGTCACTTTCATCACCATCAGAAACGACGAAACAGGCGTCTCTGTTATTTTTCCCGCCACTTAATTGGAGAGAATATTAACCGTGGGAAGTCTATTATCTCATCACCTCGGGGCAATCTCTCTGTCCCAATGATTTAATTGGAGTGTGCCAAAAAGTTGACATTCGTTTTGTGGTTAGTGTCAGCGGAATTATCCCCGCAGTTCTTAATTGGAGGTTTGCTTCAAAGTGTCGGGTCAAGATTGGGGTTTAAGGCTGAGTATTTGAGCGTGTGTCCACGCCCTGCAGCCCTGCATGAGGCGAGCGTGCCAGTATCGGACGATTTTTGCCGTCTCCCTTCTGCTCCTGTAGCCTGGGCGTTCATTTGTCCAGTAGGGGGGGTTAGGGTGTCCTGTAGGGGGGTTTGGGTGTCCTGTAGGGGGGGTTTGGGTGTTCTGTAGGGGGGTGTCCTGTAGGGGGATTTGGGTGTCCTGTAGGGGGGGTTGCGGTGTCCAGGAGGGGGGGTTGGGGTGTCCAGTAGGGGGGGTTTGGGTGTAAACGTTCGACCCTCCCATCCTTCACCATCACCTCGGCAGACTAATGACCTTGCTGGTTGTCACTGCTCCTGATTCCAGGCCCTCTCCCAAAACGCGGAGCTCCGAACCCGCCTGGGCCGCATCCACTCCGAGTCAGTGCTGTCTGACCAGGTGGGCAGCGTGAAGATCATCTCCCCACACGACGAGGTACCACTTCCCTCTTCCTCCGCTGGAACTAGGCCCCCCTCTATGTCCTCCTCCTCCCCCACCCGTCAGACCCTAGGACTATCACCCCGGTACCGGCTGGGTCCGTGTCAGAGACGCTGGCTGGGGTTGTCACGGCGACAGTGGCGACAGAAAGCCCCCCATGACGGTCCTTTGAAAGCTCCCGGCTCCTCTGTGGGGGGAGTGGACCGCGGGCGTACCCGTAGCGCACCAGAAAAACGCTGGTCAGGAACTGCGTCAGGTCGATTCCCATCATCGATTCGCCATCCGTAGAGAATGATTGTGTTTCCAGTATGTCTTGGCCGGTTAGCTTAAACGACCAGACCCGGACATCAAGGGTAATGGAAAAATCCAAGAAGGATAAGCGCTCAGTCAGGACAGAGAGAAAGAACAATGGCATTAGTGGGTTCGGAGAGATTGATCTTTATTTACTGGCTCAGGTTCCAGCTCGATCTTAATCTCTCTCCAAATCAACCTTGAACGATATGCTAATGTTCTTGTTTTATCGGTTTGGTTTTTGTGTGTGTGTGGGCGTGGTTTGTTCTGCAGGCCAGCGAGCAGATCGGCATCCCGCTAACCCAACAGGCGTCCAACGAAAGCCGACTGTCCATGTCCGAGTCCGTGTCGGAGTTCTTCGACGCCCAGGAAGTGCTCCTGTCGGCCAGCTCTTCGGAGAACGAGGTGAGGGGGCGTGAAAGCAGGGAGGGCGGTCCGTAGGACCTTGGGGGAACCTTCTGAGAAGGGAGGGTGGAGGTCAGACTTGTCAGGCTGCTGGAGAGCTCAGATGAGGCATCGCTGAGCTGGAGTGTGAGCCTGGGAGATAAGAGCCACCGGGAAGCTAACACAAAGACACGCGGCCCCCCGAGGGGGCCCCCTCTGCGCGGCCCCCCGAGGGGGCCCCTCTGCTCCAGGGGCTCCTGATCCCCCTGTCAGGGGCCCCGGCCGTCCTCCCTCACGCGGGGGGGAAAGTCCTTCATCACTCCTCCGTGCTGTCAGGGATAAGCTCTTCTCCGCGGGCGTGGTTACAGGCTCTGTTGCCCCCCCGGCCACCATCATGGGGCCCTCTCTGGCATGGCCACTGGCTTGGTTGTATGCTTCAGTATGGAAGTGCATGGAAATGCTGCAGTGTCTCATCTTGTGATTACTGCAGAGGGAGAGATAGCCAGACTGCAGTTTGTTAGCCACTGGCAAACTGCAGTGTGTGTGTGTGTGTGTGTCCTGTCCCTGTGACCGCAGCATTTTGTTATTGACCACAGCACGCTTGTGTGTGTGTGTGTGTGTGAAGTCATGCGCTGACTCGCTGCCCCTCTGTCCCTGCTCCTGTCGCAGGCCTCAGACGATGAGTCATACGTCAGCGACGTGAGCGACAACATTTCCGAGGACAACGCCAGCGTCACCGACAACGTCTCCAGACAAAGTAGGCCCCGCCCCTCTCTGCACCCCGCAGCCAATCCCCTGCCTGCGAGCGGGGAGCTTGTGCTATACAGGTGTCGCATACACTCACACACGCATCCATGTATACACACACAGGGCCGTATAAACAAACGACCGTACACACGTGCACACACACGACCACACACTCACACACGTGCGCGCGTAGACACACAACCATGAAAGCGTACACACACACACACAACCAAAGTACACTCACACCACCATACACACACATACACACACACAGCCATACACACGCGCCATGTCGGTCTGTGGGGCAGGCTTGACCTTGCAAGGCTCCTCCATGGCAGGAGTTTCACTCAGGACTAAAAGCGCTCAGTGAAAGTGAAGAGTAGACCGTCTCCTGCCCCCTGCAGGCAGCAATGGTACTACAGCAGCCATGACCCCAGGACCCTCAGTTAGAAGACTGTGTGTAGGGTCCATACTGAAAGTGGTCAAGCGCACTAAAGCAGAAAATGTATAAGTCCCACATACATCTGAAGGCAATGTTCCCTGTCAGTCGCAGTCCGCCTGGAAATGTGTGCCTGTGGTATAGCTTCATGTCCGGCCCTCTCCACGCTCCACATTCAAATGTACATGTTCAAGGCCAAGCGCCTCGTGAAGGTTTGTGGTTAGAATTGTGCCCGCTGACAAATGGTTCATCACGGTGAATCGTGGCAACAAAAACCTTGACAAGGGATTCCTGACACACAAAATGGGGAACATTCATGTCCCCTGTGGCGATTTCACACCCAAAGACAATATGAAAACTAAAATCGTTCTGGTGATACATGCACAGTATAAAAAGATGTTAGCAAAAATGATTGACACTCTGTCTTTTTAAAATGCTATTTGATGTTATCTTGGCTTTTTACTATGATGACAATAATGTATTCAGTGTAGCCTAGTTAACAGGATTGAGCTGAAAAGGACTCAGTATATTAATATTAATATCAGGGGAAGGCAAACCAGACCTGAAACCTGTCACATCTTAGTACTTCAGCACCTGCACTGTGCTCCACAACTGCCCCCTAATGTCAGTTGCACACAGTTCCCTGCCCGCTCCTCTACTCTCCGGGGGAAGAGCAATCAGCGCTGATGAAATATTGACCGGAACGAGATTTGTGTTAGCCTCTATGCAACCCAAAAACCCTCCTCGTTTAAATGTTTATAATTAAATGGATCCATACTATAAGTAACGTGTGATATGAAGGGAAGTTAATAGTCTGCGAGGCATCATGACACGCTCAGTGATTACTCTCACATTAACACTTCCCACAATCTGGCCTCAGTTCGCCACCACCTCACCCTGTGCCTCGCCAATTTCCTGTCTCCAAAATGTTTGTAGTCAGATTTTCCGCCCGGATGCTCTCGGTCCTAACGTGGGCAGAGGCGCACGTCTCTTTCAGGCCTTGTTTTGTGCCTGACGGGCTATCAATGAGGCCCCAGGTTTGTCCTGAGAAAACACCCAAGAGCAGACAGCCTCTAACACATTCCACATTTCCATTCACGTAGCAAATGCTTTGATCCCGAGTTACATGGGCTTGATGGGGCTCTGCTGTGTGTCTGCTAGACTGACCGACTCAGTGACCCTCTCTGTCTGCTGGACTGACCGACTCAGTGACCCTCTCTGTCTGCTAGACTGACTGACTCAGTGACCCTCTCTGTCTGCTAGACTGACTGACTCAGTGACCCTCTCTGTCTGCTAGACTGACCGACTCAGTGACCCTCTCTGTCTGCTAGACTGACTGACTCAGTGACCCTCTCTGTCTGCTAGACTGACCGACTCAGTGACCCTCTCTGTCTGCTAGACTGACCGACTCAGTGACCCTCTCTGTCTGCTAGACTGACCGACTCAGTGACCCTCTCTGTCTGCTAGACTGACCGACTCAGTGACCCTCTCTGTCTGCTAGACTGACTGACTCAGTGACCCTCTCTCCCCCTCCTCCCCCCCAGTGGCCAACGGAGACTTTGCGAGCAGTGCCTTCCGCAACGGGCGCCGCACCTGCCTGCCCGCCCCCTCCCCGGACACCAGCAACATCAACCTGTGGAACATCCTGAGGAACAACATCGGCAAGGACCTGTCCAAGGTGTCCATGCCAGTGGAGCTGAACGAGCCGCTCAACACCCTGCAGCACATGTGCGAGGAGCTGGAGTACAGCGAGCTGCTGGACAAGGCCGCAGAGACCCACGACCCCTTCGAACGCATGGTACGCTCCGCTCCCCTCCCCCCCCCCCTCCCCCCGGCCAATCAGCACTCCTCCTCCCTCCCTCCCCCCCTCCACAACAGGAAGTGGTTTACTGCACCGCCGGGGGAGGCTAGGATAGCTGACGGGAGGGCTCGTGACTCTGTTGACGACTCCCGCACGAAAGGGTTTCAGACCGCGAGCACAAACTCTCGGGTCACTCTGCCCTTGCGCTGTAGAGACTTTCCACAGTCTGGATAAGACCGTTTTTTGGTCGGTTTTTCCTTGTGTTAAATGACACTGACAATATCAATATCAGCATCCTATCAAATGTTGTGACATCGTCAGAGACCAGGCTGGGAGCTTGTCCGTCAGTCTCCTCTGATCTCTACCATCTCTCATGAGCCTCATTTCTCAGTGCAACGCCATTTGCATACTAAAATATAAGACATACTCGTTAAAAAGCCTATTATGATGGCTGATGACTTTTCCGTAGCCGGAGGGTTGTAAACCTGTGTCTAATGGCGTTTATCTTCACGGGTGACGCGGAATAAATAGGATTCGGCTGGGTTCACTCTCAAGGTGCTTGTCGAAGGTTCGGAGTGGCTCGGTGCGTTTTGAGCGCCTCTCCTCTGATTGGTTGACAGTGTCGTCCTCTCCTCTGATTGGTTGACGGTGTCGTCCTCTGCTGCAGGTCATCGTCGCTGCGTTCGCAGTGTCTGGATATTCCTCCACGTACTACCGCGCGGGAAGCAAGCCATTCAACCCTTTACTGGGAGAGACGTACGAATGTATCAGGGAAGACAAGGGCCTCTGTTTGTTCTCAGAACAGGTAAGACCACTCGGTTCTTGCGCGCGTGCACGTTTGCATAAGTAATGGCCTCACAAACGGACCTGCACTGTTTCACCTCTACAGCATGTTCATTAATGAAGCCCCAAGGTGTAGGGTTACTAAAAGGAGTAGCTAAACTGTGGTCACCCTATACGACAGCCACAGAGCTGGAGTGATACACGGTACACATGCGTGTCTCGGGTGACCCAGACTCCTGTCATCTGATCTTTCAGGTTAGCCACCATCCACCCATCTCAGCTTGTCACTGTGAGTCCAAGAACTTCACCTTCTGGCAAGGTAGGCATCTCTTAACCTTAATACAGTGGGGACAGCAGACAATTACCCCAGCTGGCCCGCAACCATCAATCACATTTGTTATGTAAATGTTTATGAATAAATGAATACATTGAGTGTTTGACTTGGGATTGTTCCAGCAAAGGGGGCCGGCGTCAATCGATCGTTCTTGACGATCTGTACAGTGAGTTCATTTAGGGGTTTATCAACTCTCGTCGTTGATTTTTCTTGGCAGATGTCAGGTGGAAGAACAAGTTCTGGGGGAAGTCGATGGAGATCCTGCCGATCGGGACGGTGAACGTCATGCTGCCCAGGTGAGGTGCCCCTCATGCTGGCCTGGCCACGCAGCTCCACTGGGTTCATCCGGACCTACATTGATCTGTAGATCTCTCTCTCTGTCTCTCTTATTCTCCCGCTCTCTTTCTGTCTCTCTCTCTTTTCTCCCTCTCTCTTTCTCTCCGTCTCTCTCTCTCTATCTTCTCACTCTCTCATAGAGTCTCTCTCCCCCTCTATCTCTCTCTATACTGTATTTCTTCTAGTAATTGAAACCTGCGTTTTAATCAATACCGTTTGAAAAACAAATGGCACGACAGCCTAATTGGCTGCGTAATTCATTTGTCACAATGCCAGCATCGAAGCAATTTGAGTGGGATCTTTGTTAAAGCTGTGTGAATGGTTCGCACTTGTACTCCCGATAAAACGCGCGGCTTCAATTTTACACTAGGCTTTGTGTTTGACCTCCTTGTCTATTCTTTGTATGTCTATAGCCGCACTGCAGCTACAATTCACAAACTCTCTCTTACGAATTAAACACCGCCCTCGAATAAACGGTCCTTGACAGGACGGGGGGTGGAGGAGGGTGTGTGTGTGTGTGTGTGGGGGGGGGGGGGCTTGTTCCATGTCTGTCCTCTTTAAGGAGCGAGCTGGGCAGATGGAGCTGAGGGGTGTGGGGTCCCTGCTGAGTATGTTTCTTTAGTTTTGACGCTTTTATCCAAAGCGACTTCCAAGAGAAAGCTTTACAAAAGTGCGTAGGTCACTGATCATAACAACGAGATAGCCCCAAACATTGTGGGTACAAATGCAAAACATGAAGCATGCATTGTGAAAAAACTAATAAGTCCCAAAGGGAAGAACCATAAGAGCAAGTTGTGAAACAAGTTACAATTAAACAACATTAACCTCAATCTTCCCATGGATTTTTTTTTTGTACATTATAGAACATTTCAATAAATCATATTAATGTTACTGTTTAATTTAAACTACAATGTTCTAGCCTATTCATTTACCGTAGGGAGTATTGTACCCCCCAACTTTGGGTTTTGATTTGCCTCCAGGAGGCCACACAACCACTTCCTTCTGCCACCCCGAATGAAAACCTCTAGACCCACCCCTGGTCTCACGCTGTTTTTAACCACCGCTCCCCCCCCCCCCCCCCCAGTTTCGGCGACCACTACGAGTGGAACAAGGTCACCACCTGCGTTCACAACATCTTGAGCGGCCGGCGGTGGATCGAGCACTATGGGGAGATCACCATCAGAAACATCCGGGGCAGCGCCTGCATCTGCAAGCTCACCTTCGTCAAGGTCGGACATGACATTTGTGTGACAAAAAAAACTCCTAACGGCTGATGTGAGGGGTCATATCCAAAGTGTTTTCCCAATCAAGTGACATTTTTACTGTTTAGCCCTTCTTACAAGCAATGTCAAAAAGGGCTCCGTGCATGCCCATTGAACCGCACCTAAACCAATCTTGATCCTTTTCAGGGAAATTACTGGAGCTCCAACGTAAACGAGATCCAGGGCTTCGTGATGGACCAGGAAGGGAAGGTGGTCCATCGACTGTTTGGCAAATGGCACGAGGGGCTCTACTGCGGAGTCCCGCCCTCGGCCAAATGTGTGTGGAGGCCAGGTGAGCAGAAGGCCCCGCGCCGCCCCAGGTGTCTCTACCTGACGGTCTGTTAGGGAGGAGCTGGGTCTAGCCTGGACCCCATGCCTGGAACCCATGCCTGGACCCCGTCCTGCTGGTAGTGATTCAGTATTTGAGCAGAGATATTCTTGATAGAGTGCGCCACCGTTAAAGTGAAAACCATTCAGGGCGCCACAGTAAAGTACCTCGTAGGCAGATGCCTTACCGCGGCGGCCTGGCTTCGAATCCAGCCTGGACCCCTTTGTGGCAGGTGTTCCCCTCTCTCTCCCTGTCTCTCTCTCTCTCCCTGTCTCTCTCTCTCTCTCTCTCCCTGTCTCTCTCCCTGTCTCTCTCTCTCTCCCTGTCTCTCTCTCCCTCTCTCTCTCTCTCTCCCTGTCTCTCTCTCTCTCTCCCTGTCTCTCTCTCTCCCTATCTATCTCTCTATCTATCTATCTCTCCCTGTCTCTCTACCTGCCTTTCCTGTCACACTTCACTTACAATCTGTCCCAGTAAATCGTGAAAAATGCACATGCACGCACACACAAAAACATTGAAGTGCACCGGTCAACACGATCTCTGTGGCCAGCGATGTCCGCCGGTCACTGCCTCATCCCTGGCCGTGTGCTCTTCCAGGGTCCATGCCCACAGACTACGAGCTGTACTACGGCTTCACCAGGTTCGCCATCGAGCTCAACGAGCTTTGCCCCGAGATGAAAGACGTCCTCCCCCTCACCGACGCCCGCTTCAGACCTGATCAAAGGTACGGCCTGGCCCCCACCCCCCCCCCCCCTCCAACAACCAATAGAGAGCTGGGGGGGGAGGGGGGGGGGGGGGTTGCGCAATAGCCTGACAACGTGGGCGTATGGTTTGGCTGCAGGACGGAGCTGGAAGTGTCACCTCCCTCCCACCGACCCTGCATGCCGCAGGACAGAGGTCTTCCATCCTGATCCTCGGGGCCCCACTGTACAGTACGTTCTAGACGTTTCCCTGCTTCAGCACACCTGATTCAGATGAATGGTCGTTGTCAGGCCTCTGCAGAGATTGAGAACGACCCGCTCATTTGATTCAGGTGTTTTGGAGCAGGGAAACATCTAGAACGTACAGGATAGCGGGCCCTGAGGACCAGGGTTGAAGACCACTGCACAGGACCTTCTCACAGGGAGACGATTCGTCTCATGATCTGATCCGACGGCTTCATCCTCTTTCCTTTGTCCCCGATCCCCTCGTCCCGTCAGGCACTTAGAGGAGGGGAACGTGGAGCTGGCGGCGTCCGAGAAGCAGCGCATCGAAGATCTTCAGAGGACCAGGAGGAAGTATCTGGAGGAGGGCGAAATCAAACACCAGCCACGCTTCTTCAAGTGAGCGCTGCACCCAGGCCTGCAGGCCAGGCAGAGTTAACCATATCCCTTTCAACTACGGAAGGTTTTTTTGGGGGGCCTTTAGGAATATCATGGCACCGTATAGTATTCAGCAGCGTATCTTGATATCCCGTCTCCTGTGTCCTAGGAAAGTGGTCGATGCCAACCAGAGAGAGAGATGGGTTTCCAACAACACCTACTGGGAGCTCCGTAAAACCCCCGGCTTCATCAACATGGAGAACCTTCAACTCTGGTAGCTGAGGAAACGCTCCACTCACCATATCCCCTTCGCAGACAGAGAGGCTGTTACCTATGCACAATGAGGTTTTCAAAACAAAACTAGTGACAAGGTGGTGGCACGCTCGGTTACTAAGGGACAGTGGCACCAGAGACGCGTTGATGTTTCTGATATCCTGACGACGGACAGACGACGTCAACAGACTTTTCCTTGGTTCACCTTCATTTTGCTTGCAGAAGCCGGGTGGTCAGGGCAACTATTTGACCACGTAGATCTCTCCTAAGCCGTATTGACTTCCGATTATGTCCTTGCCTTAAAAAGTCGCCTATCCACACCAACACATTGGGAAGCTTTTAGTGAACGCCACTTGATTTCTGAAAGCGGTTTAGTTGAAACTAGTGTTTGAATTAGGACTTTTGATTACCTACTGTATGTAAAATGCATGTTTAGAGTGCAGCTTTGATTGGCATGTCTATGCCATATTTACTATATCCACCTAATTTGTTGTAGAAAAAAATAGATATTTTTGTAAAATATCTTCAACATGACAGAATTTACACACAAAAAAAGGTATTCGTGAGAATTGGCAGATATCATTTATTTAGATTTTTTCCTTTGCTTTTGTTAAAAAAATGCATCATTGCTGTTCTCTCCTGGGACACACCGTTGTTTAAAGTTGAAAAGTCTTCTCTCACTAGCGTTGTTCAGAAACTCTCGAAAAGAATTCCTCAAGTCAACCTCCAAAGGGGATGAAGATCTGTCTGGAGGGACATGTGACACTGCAAAACGACAACAACCTGGTCCCTTCACACCAAACACCCCCATCAGCACCATTGTTGTGACTACATGTACTGTACTGTACGGACAACACTGCTACCCACATGCCAGCTCCACCACACCTGGCTCCCACGTCATGTCAAGTACCACTTCTCTGTGATTTCCCCTCGTTTGTTTGTGTGTGGCTGAAAGTGTACTTCCAGTGTTACTATACGGATGTGTGACGTCCCATCGCCCCCCCCCCCCCCCCCCCCTGGCTGTGGAGACATTCCTCCCAGGTTCCGTGACCCTGGGGCCCCCCGTTGCTGGGCTAATTATAACCCTTGTCACTGGTCAGGCTGTGTGTTTTCACCCACTGTGGCTGCGGGACTGTCCTGCACTCCATATATAGAGGGGCAGCCCGTCACCTCCCCTACCAACTCACCCCTCACCCGAGTCCAGTCCTAGAGAGTCACCGCTCACGCTACTTCCCAGAAGGCCGTGCAGCAGGGACTGAGGGGGGGGGGGGGTGAACTCTCTGCTGAGCGTAGAGGTCAGAGCGTCCTCTAGTCTGAGTCACATGACACCCCCTGCTCTCAGCTCCCTCCCGCTTACAGAACGAGGAGGTTGTGGACCTCTAGAGACCCCTACCGTCTGCTCCACCTACATACAGGAGTCACCCGGGGGTGGGGGGGGGGGGGGGGGGGGGGGGGGGGGGGGGGGGGGGGCGTACCAGCCTGCTATGGAAGAGGGCCCCAAGTTTGTTTTCTTTTCGTTGAATGACCCAGCTTACTGTATCGGCAAGTTCTTTAACACAGGTTGTTGAAGCCAAAGAAATGCTTTTATTTTGATTGTGTAATTACTATGTCCTTAGTAAATACTGAAAGGAATGTTTTACAAAAGGTGTTCCATACTGCTGTGGGTTCACTACCATGATGTGGGTCTTTGAAAAAAGTGCAGTACAGTTTTCATTATTTCAAAGGATTTGGGCTTTAGGATACATATTTGATGTCTCACTTTGTGTAAGAAAATACACAATGACTTTCAATGTGTGAGATTACCATGAAATTACTGAGCAAGAATTTAAACTAAATCACCCATTTGGATGTTTCCTTCAATGGTGTTGTCTTGTCATGTAAGGAAGAAAAAGAGGAGAATGGTTTTAAGTGTTTTAGATATTGCAGACTGAGTACAATGATTACTTTGCCTGCAGTGCTAACATAGGAACATACATTATAACCAAAAACAAGTATGTTTATTTTATTTAGAAAATATGTCAGTTTGTTTCATTCAGTTCACTCCCTCATGACTACTGTAGCCTACATGTTTATCAGCTTCAATTCAGCTTGCTGTGCCTTAACACATTTATTAACTTACCAACACTGACTAGAAACTCCATACCCTTTACCCTTCCAATACAACATGTTACATTTGTTTTATTTACAGGCAGAAAAGGTGTTTTTAGCATTTTCCAATGATTACATTTAGTAAAGACAGCACTCCGAAACTGAAGATGGGAAAGTCACCTTGTTGCGAGCATGCCTGCTAACTTGTGATCCTTCGTTTCCGACGGCAAGTTTACGATGGTTTGGTCTGGTTTGTGAAGTATCCACATTTCTCCTCTTTGATTGGACAGACGATGACATTCTATTAATGTTAACACAAATGTCTGTCGTGTAACTGATGAATAAATTAAACTTTGTCCCAGAGCGACCAGAGAAAAATAAATAAACCTGAGACTTCATGTTGCTTTGTTTCGTCACAGTAGGACAGAGACTGTTTAGATCATCTTAGATAGTCTGTTGTTATATCTGCATGTTTAAAGGACATAGCCTGCGAATGAATGTTGCAAATGCCTTACGAAAGGTTTTTGGTTTCTCAATTGGACTTTTATCTTTTACGTTTCGGACTGACGTGTACCACTTCGCCCTTTCAGCAGAGTTCTTTAAAAATCCATTCCACGATGGGTACCTCTAAAGTGCAATTGTATAAGTACATATCTCTCCATGAACACTGTACACTGCTGCTAGGCCTACATAGTGCTTGTTCTAATAAAACCATAAAACTCATTTCTGAATGATTTAATGAATGCCTTTATTCCAGTGTGATTAACACCACAGCATTGGACTGAGGAACACTTCCCGCAGTCTTGCCCCTCACGTCCAGCAGATGGCGGCAAACCACGGCTCCGATGTTTATCAGTGAATCTTAAAAAAAAAATAAGTCTCGCAATGCAAGACGACAAGGACCCCTGGTCGAGGTCTCTACACGGCGCTAGGTAAGGATGTCAGAGGAAAAGCGATGACGCCATCGGTGGCTGGATTGATGACATTTCCAAACGGAATCTTCCTCTTCACTCGTGTTCTTCACAAGCAGCAACATCGTCAACAGCTACTGTTCTCCCAGACAGAGACGAGAGCCGGAGGCACCTAGACTAACTGGGGCACCGCTAACATCGCATACTGACACAGGAATATATCTATAGAACATATCTATATATAACCTGCTTGAAGCTAACTCATTTGGCAGTATAGTACTACCGCATACAGAACAGCTGTTGTGTACGTACAGTAGGTTGTCTTGCTGTACTGTGCAATGACCACTGTTCTTAAATATGTCACTTAATTTAAGAGAGGATGGAATACTAGTTGATCCCAGTAACTGCATGATATTTCAGACCACTCAGTGCATGAAATAAAACCTTATCCAAACATTCAAACACACAAGGAAGCTTATCATCATACATATGTTAGCTGACATTTCATTTAAACATGAAATAATACATGAACAGCAGAAATAACTTTTTCACACTCATTTTTCATAATTACATTGTAGATTGAGCTGGTGTCTCTGCGATATTGTCAATGGGGACAGTCTGGTGTATAAAAACATCGGTAGGCAGTAGCCATACATTTTAGTATTTTTCAGGGGAATTATGCACTATTCACACAAACTGTACAACTCTGCATCCCTTAAAACATCCCAGTAAAAAACAAAATTCTAGCATATGTCTTCAGAAGGAACTTTCACACTCACATCATAAAGCAAAACACTATAAGCACAAATACACCATGTAGAAGTACGTATATAATGGTGTTTTGGACTTGTGTATTAAACAGACATATACTCAGAGTACACGTCAAATAAAAACCAAGGTGAAATAAATTGCATGTATATAAAGTGTTTATACACATGACTGTATTGTTCTTTATTTCACATTTGACTCCTCTCTTGTGCGCTGGTCTTAAAAGATACTATGTAATATCCGTGTAATCATCCAAATATATTAAAAATAGAGACTGGTGGTCTGCTAACTATCGTCTAACTAAAACTGACAATCATTATTCACCCACACCTCTGACCTAAACCTTCTGGTTCCCCTGCCCCTGTCTGACCTTTAACCTTTGTGTCTGCCATCTAAATAGAAGCCTACACATCGGGATGGTCCTGTTTTAAGAGCTGACTGTCATCAGAAGGCAGAAATAAATACACGTCAAACTATTGGAGCTCTACACTTGATGTCCCGTTTGTGAACGACGCCGCCACACGACGATCCTTCATTTCCGATCGTGTGAACACTCGCAGCGTCTGTGGTGTGAGATGGTACCTCAGCTGGGTTGTGTGTGTGTGTGTGTGTGAACCTGCTGTTCCTCTCCACGCCGCGCTCACTTGGCGGAGGCCATGATCTTGACGTACTGCAGCGCGCTGTGGGCGGCGTCGTTGTGGGCGTTGCCGCAGGAGATGCCCGTGCCGTGGCACACGGTGACGGGGGCCGTGGACAGCTCTGCCAGGCACTGGTACTGCCCGTTCACCGTCAGCTCGTCTGCAAACACCACACACACACACACATGCCGCATAAGAACAGGAAGAAGAATCACAAATCACCAGCGTAACAGACAAGCATGCATTCATTTTCCCCTCAAGTTCTAAGCCGATGTATTGTATTTGATCAAAGTCCGGAAACAGTTTGATATCAAATCACGTATCCCAAATCATAATATGGACAGTAGTAAGTGGTTACTCACAAAAGCACTGATAAATATCTATGGTCCAGAGCTTTCCTACTTAAGATATGTGTGTGACTGGATCACTCAAATGCACCGAATTTCCTGCATGGTGGTTAATAAAGTGTTGGTTAATCTGATCTTCTCAAATTGTAGTTGAACCCCCCTGATAAGGGCCTATACAATACGCACTAATAGTACACCGCTTTGGATAAAAGCGTCTGCTAAATTAATAAAATGTAAATCGAGACACATTAGCTGGATGCCTGAAGGTAACCCTGTTATCTAAAACCTCTCCTAACCTAATCCATTATGCATTCATTATTAATAATGAATGAGACCAAACTGACGCAGCAGCATCATAGTCACGATGTAGCGCCGCTTCCTCGTGGAGGATCTCTGATCCTCTTACCTATGTCAAAGTAGGCGACCTGGAAGCCCTGTTCTTCAGACAGCTCCAGCAGCATCTGTATGTAGTCTGTGTTGGGGATGCTGAGGGGAGTCCTTCCAAGCAGAGAGATCTTCTCCCCTGACGAGTTGCGCAAGTTCTCAAACCGGACGTTGGGCTTTGGAGTCTGGAACCAATGACACACACACACACACACACACAGTGACACTTTCATTATGTATGAAGTAAACGGAGGGAGTCGTTTGGCGGGGAGTTCCAAACGGCGGGAAAGTTCCGGAACGTACCCAGGTGATTTCGGGACAACCGGACAGACTTTGAAGCTTTGCCACCATCTTCTCCGCCGCGGCTTTCTTAGCTGCCTTCTTTGAGTTTCCCATGGCTGTGGGAACAGGGGCCACGCGTGACTGACTGACCAGAATAGCCTTCATACTCACTTCACACCATCATGTCTCAATGCTCATACCCGTGTCTGAGAGGGACTCCATTCTACAAGTAACAGTGAATTCTCTCTTGTGTGGCGGGCCGGCCTCCATCATGACAGTGTACTCGGGCAGCCTCCAGCCTCTCTGCAGCGCTAGCTCCTGCAAACCACCAATAATAACAATCACATTTTTGGTTTCAATTATTTTCATTTGAATCATGTCAAAAGCAAAGACGCAGCCTGGTGGTGTGGTCATGATCTTAAGAGACGTATCTCCACCTTTTCCCACCTGTAATATCCCTACTGAGTTGGGCTGGTCAGAGGGCTCTGCTATCACACCGTTACAAACTTGTAGACTGCTGCAGGAGGGGAGGACAAAGCAGTGTGTAGCAGACGTTACCTCCAAAGTCGTAGCCTATATTTCATTCAAGTTTAGCTATAAGGTACGGAAGGTAGGCCAAATAATAGTAAAACACAGCATAACGGGGGCAATGACATTATTGTCTGTAGGCTATTTGAGACTTCAGCTAATAACGAAGGAGCGTTATTTGTTATTCATGCTCAATAAAAACAAAATAAACAACAACAAAAATACTGCAACATGATGACACAGACGTTGGTTATAGCGGACTTACGCGACTCCAGTCTCCATCTCCAGTAAGTTAAGGGCTGCCTCTGCCGCCTGATGTTTGGCCGCTTTCTTGCTCGAACCCTGACCTGACAAACAGTGGCACAACTTTAGGCAAGTCTGCATGAACTTGGAAACTACCTCGAGCAACTTTGAATGGGAAAACCGCCGTCTTTCCATTGCCTCACTCACCCGTGCAGGATACGTCTCCTATAGTGACGTTAAAGACAAAACTCGGTTGATGAGCCTCCCCCTCCGCCTTCTCCATGGTGTAGACGGGAATGTTGCCGATTTTGGTGCCGTATTCGTGCAGAATTTGTATCGGAGTTTTGCCAGGGCACGGTGGTGTCGGTGAATGTTGAGTAACCAAGCTGCACGAAATCATCACCGAACAAATGAGACCCAAGTTAGACAGATGTTTGTATGATATATTAGTATTAGTACTAGTATTCTAAACCCCTTGAAAAATTGATGGAAACAAGTAATTGCAACGCTCAGTTATAATGGCGCAAATTAGCAAGTCTGCTAATCGTACGCTGCAATGACAGACCTTGTGTTGTTATTGAGTGTGGTTCTTATTGCTGTCGACTGGTATCCTTCTTGCGACATGGCTTGCTGTAAATATGGAATATGTTTTTATTGCCAAAAAGTAAGACTTTTTGTGGTGCACCACACCAGCACATAAACTACGGCGGACTCTGTGACATCAACATCCAGTTCACAGGTTCATGCGCTTATTTCCGCAAGTTGTATGGGATTCAGTAGGCCTAATGCCGACATACTGCCATCTACTGGTTTAGTAAAACACTGAGCTTCGTGGGAAGTAGTTTAAATTTTCATATTGCTTTATATAAACAATGTATGGCTTTAAATTATTTAGACTCTGTAATTCTGTATTGCTGGTGGATTACTATGGACTCAACAGAATTTAGAACTCAGGTTTCCTGTAGACTGTAACCTATGAGCTCATAATGAAAACAAGAGAGACCTGATCACTTCTACCATACCGCTGCCCAGCTGTTTTAATCACTGTTGTCCAAAACTATGGAATTGTGAGTATCTAGTAGGCCTATATAGGCCTATTCTTGGCCAGATAAAATATATTGTCTAAACTTTAATTAGATTCACAGATATGTAGGCCTACTGGCCATTTTGGAATGACTAATTTAACATGAGTATAGACTAATCACATGCACATTTCCAGTTGGCCGGGACTGTTTAAGTGCCCTTGTGTTTTCCAGGCAGGCGATGATGCAGGACATGCAGGAGCAGATGGGGAAGTTGACGGCTCTCCTGAACGATGAACGCCGATCGCATCAACACAGCTGCCGCGCGGTGTGCCAATCCGTTGATTCACAATGTCCATTTAGCAGACGTTTTATCCGAAACGCTATAGAGCAGGTCGAGATTCGAACCGGCAAATTCGAACTTTGAGCCGCAGTCAAATGCTCTACCACAGATACCCTGACGCCACACGCGCACTTTAGTTATGCGGTTGACCGCTGCCCGGTCCTCCTAACATCCCGTCTCTATCTGACAGCTGCTGGATGAGGCTGAGAGGCGGGCGGAGAGAGTGAGGCTACAGCAGCAACACGAGATAGAGTAGGTGTCTCCCATGATTACAGGTTTCAATTTAGGTTTCATTCAGAATGAAACAAACCTTCTATAATGTAAGTTCAGAAAGTGATTTAGAATGTTTTTGAATGAGACGGATGAGGAGGATGGTTGTTTGAAACGTTCTTGGTCCTCCAGGCAGCTTTTGCAGGTTCACAGATCTGAGATCAGTGCTGTGGTGGCCCTCCATGCAAAGACTCTAGAGGACGACCGGCTCTGTGCAGAGGAGAGATATGGTACCACTATGACGCTCTCGCACACAGAGACAAACAGACGCACACACACCACGCACACACACACAGACAGAAAGGCACACACACATGAGAGCACACACACAGAAACACACAGAGACACGCACACAGACACACACACAGAAAGACACACATCAAAAAACACAGTATTCGGGGATAGAATGACCTTCAGTTAGTGGACGCCTTTGACACAATCTCCTAATGAGCCACTCCTTAATTACTCTGAGTGAACTCTAACCCTGTTTTTTACTTTAATAGCTCTGCTGGAGAAAGATTACGACTTCCTCAAAAGCTCCTTCCGCACGTATAAGGTGAGGTTTAGGAGGAAGCGCCCTCCTCCGTGCTGTCGATGGACGTCTTGGTGTTGTTGTTGTTGTGGCTGTGAATGTGCCGCCGTCGCCTCCAGGAGAGCATCTGTGAGGAGATGAGGAGCAGCTGGGTGAAGAAGGAGAGCATCTGGAAGGAGGAGCAGGAGCGGAACCTGAGGGAGTGTCTGAGGAACGGTGCGCTTCCAGAAGGCCGTGACCTTGAGAGGTTGTGTGTCTGTATAAGAGTTTGAAAAGAAGTCAGAACTCAGGTTCTAAAAAATCGATACTTCAATGTGTATACGTGAAGGTTATATTAACTACCCTATAACAACATAGCAATACCTATAGCCAGGGCTGGACTGGGACCAAAAAATGGCCCTATATGGGACTCTATATGGGAGTCAGATGGCTGAGCGGTGAGGGAGTCGGACTAGTATTCAGAGGGTTGCCGGATCGATTCCCCGCCAAGCCAAATGACGTTTTGTCCTTGGGCAAGGCACTTCACCCTACTTGCCTCGGGGGGAATGTCCCTGTACTTACTGTAAGTCGCTCTGAATAAGAGCGTCAGCTAAATGACTAAATGTAAATGTTATAAAGGTTGTTGCAAAAGTGTAAGAGGGTACAGTATGGGGGAGGGTATAAGGGGTAAGTTAATGTTGCAAAGGGTTCGTTGAAAGATGTGTACAAAACAATATCAATGTTAACATCTACTTTCTCCTAGAAAGCCCAACCTTCTTCATAACAAGTTTAGCAATGTAACTACATAGCAGTTCCTTTGTAACTGTTTCCCAGATTCGTTAAGAAGCTCTTAACACTAACAGTTTCTTAAGAGCGCTCTAGAACGCTCGTAGAACACTCTTAGCCTTAAGAGCTTCTTAACGAATCTGGGAAACGCGGCCAATGTTGGTACTATAGGTATTGCTATGTCACATTGTAGTAAATTTAGTCACTTAGCAGACGCTCTTATCCAGAGCGACTTACAGTAAGTACAGGGACATTCGAGGCAAGTAGGGTGAAGTGCCTTGCCCAAGGACACAACATCATGGGCATGGCGGGGAATCAATCCGGCAACCTTCTGATTACTAGCCCGACTCCCTCACCGCTCAGCCATCTGACTCCCAAAAATCTAAAATCTAAAATCTAAATCTAAATCTAACCTTAATGTAATGTTTTGCCATATATTTGTTCTTCCCATCTGAACAGCACAAGAGCTGTTGGACAAAAGTAAACAGGAGAAAGACCAACAGAAAAAAACCTTTGAGGCTGAGATTGCCAAGTGCGAGGAGGAGATACAGGTCAGGTGACACTGTGGTGAGATAACATTTGACTTTGATCTGGAGGGACAATCAGCCTTTGTACTGAAGGAGTGTTTGTGGCGTTCACCAGGCACTAGGCAGTGAGCTGACTGAGAAGGATGTAACCATCAACCTGCTGCGAAGCACCCTTCACCAAGCCCAGCAGCAGCTGGACACTGTGGTGAGTCTGCCTGCGTGCGGAGATGCTCTCCGTTTAGCCTGGGAACCTCCAGGAGCTCTGCTCTGGGCCTCTCTGATCTGACCCTCCTCACGGTGCTCTGCTCTGGGCCTCTCTGATCTGACCCTCCTCACGGTGCTCTGCTCTGGGCCTCTCTGATCTGACCCTCGTCACGGTGCTCTGCTCTGGGCCTCTCTGATCTGACCCTCCTCACGGTGCTCTGCTCTGGGCCTCTCTGATCTGACCTCATGGTGCTCTGCTCTGGGCCTCTCTGATCTGACCCTCCTCACGGTGCTCTGCTCTGAGCCTCTCTGATCTGACCTCACGGTGCTCTACTCTGGGCCTCTCTGATCTGACCTCACGGTGCTCTGCTCTGGGCCTCTCTGATCTGACCCTCCTCACGGTGCTCTGCTCTGGACCTCTCTGATCTGACCCTCCTCACGGTGCTCTGCTCTGGGCCTCTCTGATCTGACCCTCCTCACGGTGCTCTGCTCTGGGCCTCTCTGATCTGACCCTCCTCACGGTGCTCTGCTCTGGGCCTCTCTGATCTGACCCTCCTCACGGTGCTCTGCTCTGAGCCTCTCTGATCTGACCTCACGGTGCTCTGCTCTGGGCCTCTCTGATCTGACCCTCCTCACGGTGCTCTGCTCTGGGCCTCTCTGATCTGACCCTCCTCACAGTGCTCTGCTCTGGGCCTCTCTGATCTGACCCTTCTCACAGTGCTCTGCTCTGGGCCTCTCTGATCTGACCTCACGGTGCTCTGCTCTGGGCCTCTCTGATCTGACCCTCCTCACAGTGCTCTGCTCTGGGCCTCTCTGATCTGACCCTCCTCACGGTGTTCTCTCAGGAAGTCAGATAGCTGAGCGGTTAGAGAATCGAGCTATTAAGCAGACGGTTGCCGGTTCGATTCCAGGCCAAATGCAAAATGTGTCGTTGTGTCCTTGGGCAAGGCATTTCACCCTACTTGCCTCAGGGGAATGTCCCTGTACTTACTGTAAGTCGCTCTGGATAACAGTGTCTGCTAAATGACTAAATGTAACTCTGTCCCGGCAGACCTTTCAGCTGTCTGACGTGGGACCTGGGGTGCACCGGCCCGGGCAGAAGCAAGTGATGGAGCTTCCTCCCAGTCCAGGATCCCTGTAGAGCTGCTGGTCCTGGTCTGTGGAACTGCTTTCTTCGTCACTTTCATGCGTTAGACATGATGTCTTTCATTTGAAAGTGTGTGGCATTACAAATATGTTTGAAACAAAATGGCACAAGTCACGATTTTTGGCTGTATTCATTGTATTTTTTGCACAAATTTGTCTTTGATTGCCGGTGAAAGCAATACAACACACACATCAAAATATTTGGCATATTTTCTTTGTTCTATTTAAGTACAGAAGACCATCCAAATGCAAAGAAAATACTTGTGTAACACTTTCAATTTCATATTGAATAATATACATAAAGTGAACTAACTGTCAAATTTGAAAGTACAATGCTGATGGAATACAACAGGGAAGTTCAGTACCGGCCCACAGCACATTTGGCGCCCTTGGGAGGTTAGTGTTTGTCTTATGTATACCATACACTGTAGAAATGTTTTACAGTAAACCCATTCAGTTTTTCCCCTACTAATAATGTACATATCTTCCCTGTATTTCAAAACAATAAACTATTTATTGATATATGTCATGCAATTTAACAAAAAATATAGCAAAGATTAAGTATTCTTTTATGACAAAAGTAGATGCATTTTCTGTAATTTTACCAAAAATATATTTTGTTATGTCAAAAGGGTCACTTTTAAATACATTACAATCATCGTAGTCTGGTGGCTGAGCGTTAGAGCATCAGGCTAGTAATCTGAAGATTGCCAGTTCGATTCCCGGCCGGTGTATGACGTTGTGTCCTTTGGCAAGGCACTTCACCCTACTTGCCTTGGGGAGAATGTCCCTGTGCTTACTGTAAGTCACTCTAAATGACTTAGTCGTCTACTGTATGACTAAATGTAAAACACTGTTATTGATACAGTTAAAAACTTAGAATGGAAAAAAGATACATGAGAAAATAAAGAAATATCTAGTCTAATGACTAGTAACAGTAATTTTGCATAACTTAAGCACTACTTTACATAAATTCACTGAAAGAACACCATTGACCATTCCTCTCCCCAGACAGTGCACGCAAGCCATTTATCCGGCTCTTTTGAAAATGACTGGAAAGCTTTGCTTCACTCAAATCGCTTCACTGTTGTAAACACAAACTGAGGGCATCCTGAATCTGGACCCACCTCACTATCCTCCCATGTCCCCTCTCCCACCTCTGTGTTCATCTCTGTGAGATGATTGGGTGGAATCTGTCTTCCCCATGCCTAATCTGTCTGTTGGTGAAATGTGAATAGGGTTGTTACGTCAATCTCCATCACTGGGAGGATGAATCGAATCCTCTGATATTATGTGTACGCCTCCCCCAATACCATCTCATAGATTTTAGGCACTAATACATGGTTCAGTCTCAGTGTGTCACTTTTTTCTATTTAACAATTAAAATATGATAAAAGTAAAAGAGTCCATGGACTTATAGGGAGATTTCTGCTTAAACTACAATTATATAAATGTATTATAGGAAAGAAAATAACAGTTTTTTTACATCTTATCTATATTTTTTATCTTACAGTACTTTTCTGTTTTTCAACAGATATTTTCAGGCATCCCTGCCTTTTCCCCCTTTTTTTAACAGTGTAGGCAAACCACCAGCTAACCATTACTTTTCAGATCAGTTTGAGGGGGGGGGGGGGGGGGGGGGGGGGTTGGTCAGGAATGGGGAAAACCACCCTTTTCCTGAGAGAGAACATAGGCTCCGGCATCTGCTTCCTGAAACCGTAAACATCTGTCATCTTGCTGACGTCATCATTCACCTTGGTCAGGATGGACACCAAGTCCACACCGCTGGTCACAGAGAGAGAGAGGGAGAGAAAGAGAGAGAAAGGGAGACAGAGATATACGTTTACTTTAGACCGATGCTTTATTCTGTAACACACTGTCCTGTACCCCCCGTTAAAACCAATCCCATCTCAGCGCGCTCACCTTGGTACCATCTGGACGAGGTTTTGGCATAGCGACTGTATGTACCAGGTACCTAATTTCCTGTCTCTGAAAGAGGCAAAGTCGGGTACAGTAGCCATGCCTAACAGGAAGTCAGCGTCCGAGGCAATAGAGTCCCTGGGCACCCTGGCGTCACAGCAGAGGGAGTCCCCAGTGGGGCCAGAGAGGGACCGGGGGCCGTCAGACTCGACGGGCACCGGCTGCTGTTCCAGGGTGCCCTGGCAGGCCTGGACGAAGAACATCTTGGGTTTCTCCCTCAGCGTGGAGCTCAGCAGACCGTTGAAGGGCTGGGTGATCTCCCTGAGTCTCACCGTGGAGCCGTCCACCCCGTACACACAGCCCTCCATGCCGTGACTCAGGACACAGCACACCAGGCAGTCCACGAGGCTGTGGTCCCTGGAGGCCAGGTCACGCAACACGGACAGCATGCGCGCACGGCTACAGTCTCGCTCTGTCAGGACCTGAAAGCCGAGCCACTCAAACACGCTCCTCAGGCTTTCTGCCACACACACACACACACACAAAGTGTATAGAGAAGGTAATCAAATGTATTTCTTCCAAACCTGAAATCAAAAAGGAAAAGATCTTACTTTCATCAACCAGTGTTCCCTCTCTGTTTTTAAGGTTGTGTGAAGATGGGGTGAAGTCTTCATTGTTAATTATGAGGCAGAAACCCATCTTTCCTCTCCTCATGGGGTACGTTCCTAAACCCTGTACATGTACATCAACGGTGGTGAACAGTTGTGTGTTTATGAGTCAACGTTTCATTCATTAATGACATCATTTCATTTGTCTAATTGAAAAAAAACGTGCGCTGATATGCATTTAAGTCAATTGAGGCCTTTAAAAAACACAACGTCAAAACGGAAACATCACAAGGGTTTGAATTCAGTCCTAAAGGCACCTCTGTAACTGTGTTACCAGTCTGTGATCGTCCTGGGCCAAAGTTTCTGCTTGCACTGCTGGAGATGGCAGGAGAGTCATTGCTCCCTATAAGAGAGATCACGTGGCTATGTTGACATGGAAATCCCCAAGGTAGTAATGTAAAAAGTATTTAGGACAAAGTACAATGAAGCAGTGAAATATTTTTGGGATCCACGCAATGTTCTGGAGCAAACAACAACTTTCTTTGTCACAGGTTTAAGTTGAATATGTTCTTCGGTCACATTTGATATTGCGCCACTTGTTATGTTGAGCTTCTAAGAGTTTTGATACTGTGTCCTCTGACTCACTGACCAAAACTAAAGAAATGATTGTGGACTTCAGAAAAACCAACAGGAACCCTCCCCCTCCCATCTGCATGGGGGGGGGCTGAGGTGAAAGTTGTCTCCAGGTACAAATACCTTGGAGTATAGTATATCGACGACAACTTCAATTGGAAAACCAACTGCAGTAGCCTGATAAAAAAAGCTCACCAAAGGTTGTACTTTCTGAGGAGGCTTAAACGGGCTGGTTTGGGAACTACAGTCCTTACATGTTTTTATAGGTGTGTGGTGGAGAGCATTCTCACCTTGTGTGTCATAGTGTGGAAACTCTGCTACAGATAGGAAGGCCCTGCAGGGTGTGTTTAAGACGGCAGAGAAAATGATTGGACGTTGTTTCCTGGCAATCAGTGACACATACATCACCAGATGCAGGACTGGGTCAACCAGCCCCTGGGGCTTCGTCCCAGAAGCTGTCAGACTTATTCACTCTGCCACACTCCAGAAATGACAAACTGAACTTTTGTCCTAAAAGTTACAGTGCATTGTATTATTATGCTGCTAGTTTCTCAGGTTTATTTTTAGTATGTATCTATGTGTGTGTGTGATTGGTTATCTGTATTTATCGTATTTATTTATGATGAGTAGTTTCGTTATTTATTTGTGGGTGGTTTTAACCGGACCTCAGTACCTAATTTTGTTCCAGCTCATGTACCATGTTTTGGAATGACAATAAAAATCCTTATCCTTATCCTTCTGGAACAAACAACAACTGTCTTTTAAGAGGTTTAAGTTGAATACGTTCTTCTGTCACAGTTGATATTGTATTACTTGTTATGTTGAGCTTCTAAGAGTTTCGTTACTGGGTCCTCTGACTCACCAATGTCATTACACCACATTTTGCTAGCTGCACAACCAAAAACCTAGATAACCCGTAGCACTAGGAGCAGTATACGAAGGAGTGAATTTGACCAATTTAACTGTTAACTGTTCATACAATGACGTCTTTAGTAATTCAGACTTTATACACCACCTCATACTAATTATACCTGTCAGGGGTGTCAGATGGCTAAGTGGTTAGGGAGTCGGGCTATTAATCAGAAGGTTGTTGGTTCGACATTGTGTCCTTGGGCCAGGCACTTCACCCTACTTGCCTAAGGGAGAATGTCCCTGTACTTACTGTAAGTCGCTCTTGATAAGAGCGTCTGCTAAATGACTAAATGTAAATGATAAATCAAATGCATTTATACAGTGCGTTTTTCTACCTTAGCGGCACTCAAAGCACTTTACAATTTTGCCTCTCATTCACCCATTCATACTCACACGACGGCAAGCTGCCATTTAAGGCACCGGCATGCCCATCGGGAGCAACTGAGGTTTAGAATCTTGCTCAAGAATACTTCGGCACATAGCCTAGGAGGAGTCGGGGGTCCAACCGCCAACCTTGCGATTAACAGACGGCCCTCTCTACCCCCTGATTCCCAGCCGCCCACTGTCTAGATCCGACTTTACCTCAGTGGAGAATGTAGTTGTGTCTATTGTGTCTCCTGTCAGTCCGTATTAGCAGCCAAAAATACCCACTGGTACCGTTCATGCAGGGCTTCGTATGTGGACTGGAGAGGTCATAGAACTAACCTTGGCTGTTGGCACTTGCGTTGTCCTCATTGGTACTAAGACACTCCAGTGTATCAGAAAGTCTCCCAATGGTGGAACCTTGGAAGATTGGCATATCTGACAGAGACAGAAGAAAATGACCAGGATTGTGCTTGTAACCTTTGTCCTGTTCTGTCCATTTCAGCAAAAGAAATGTGTGTGCTCACATGCTTTATCTAGGGACTTACCTAGTGAGACGTTCTGAGGAAGAAAGAGAGAACATTACTTCACAGGGTCATGGTTTGTTCCTGTATTCTTAAATACAGATGGTGTGAATATAGTGTGTAATGTAGCTTTAGTGTACTGTACCATCTTTATAGCATAGACAGATAGTATTGACTGACCTGAGCTGAAATACTCCCATAGAAGGAGGGTGGCAAAAGATGTTCCACCGATTCTGCCACAAACAAAAACAGGAAGTGAATTGAGCAACAACAACAACTTACAGTAAAACGATAGGACGGACATGTAGGCAAATGATTCACTACCGAATTCTCCACATGAGGCGGGTCTTTCAGGGGCCGGATAGGGAACCTTAGTGGAAATGCAATGAAACAGAAAAGCCCTTAGACGTTATGTCTCATGAGCAAAAGTGTTTGTCGTGGCATGGGAAGATGGAATGATCAGATAAGTGTACCTACCTGGTGTCTGGGTACATTGTCAGGAAGTGACCCACGTCTGATCTGGTCAAATTCTGTCTGTTCAGTCACAGGGCCTGTAAACAGATGATAAACCCTGAATAAATGTGTCTTGAAACAGTAAGTCACGTAGTCTAAGTATAGGATAACAGTTAGTGTTTCCTTATTTACATGGTAGGGTTTCACCAAAAAGTGCTTAGTCACTTTTACGGAGACACTTAGTCATCCATTCCAGCCAAGTCAGAGCCGTAAAAAAGCTAAACGATTGCAAATCTTACTATTCTCCCTTGCTGTCACAAACTGATCAATCTTTTTCTTCAGCATTGGAACGACTCTCTCAATAATTGTAATCAGAAGATCCAGATTTGAGCTGCTCAGGCAATCCTTGTGCTCCATCTCCAGAAAGACTTCCAAAGTCGTCTGAAAATTCACAAACAAACTTGTCAACTGTATAAACTTCTGAGACTAGTAGGCTAGCCCAGGCATTAGCCTCTATACTTGCCTCAACATGTTACACCTATTCACGATGATAATAAATTTGGCTCACCATAGATTCCAGTTTTCTTCGAGGTAAAGTATCATTCAAAAGGAACTTGATTTCCTTCAACTCATCTTCTGTTATATTTTCAGACAAATCATACAGCATATGTCTGTAATTGACAATGCACATGTTTTTTTGTATTTTTAAACGCCATGTATGCTGACATAATCTCCTTTTCAATTAGGGTGTGGTTATTACTTGGTTATGTGTTGTGCGGTATTCATGTGGTTCCGACTAAGCATGACCATTTACAAGTTTTAGGGTGCAGTTGAGTAATACACACTGTATAGCCTACCTGTATGGGGAAATTAGGGATCTGGTTATAGGCAGTAGGTCACCGAGATTAAGTTCACGGATGAGGGGTCGACGCTGGATGGTGTCAAGCAATTCAACCAGCAGGTCAGGCTGCTGCGCTGATAATAAGCCTTTATCCGACAGCAGAGAGAACAGTTTCATGGCCGAGGACACCGACTGTAGGTCCTTTTTCAGTAGATCAGTGCAAAGAAACACTAGCGATTGAACCTCCTCAGGACTTAAAGCTCGATCTGCCTCAAGTAGTTGGATTTGCAGCTCCATGTTCTGAAACAGTAACAGTTAAGTTTGTGATGTCCCGAACTAGAATGAAGCTGCTTATAGGGTCGAATGAACTTACCTTACAACTTACTTAAATCATGTGTCGAACGCTTTGCCAAATCCACTACTTTAAGGCAGATGAGCGAATGGGTTTCAAAACATGAGATGACAATAAGAACATTAAATTACAATCATTTTTACACGAGGACCGCGCAGAGTGCTAGTCCGTGTGTACTTCATGAAACGGAAATAGCAAATCGAAACTACAGGCTATCAAAGTTTGCCCATAGTCATTGGAGAGGCAATGGAGGCATTTCAGCGTTCAGTTGCATCTTCCAATTGTAAAGTTAGATACGTCAGATCATACAATTAGCATGTTTATTTTTTAGGGCGGATTTTTTGGGGGGAAACCCGAGACAAGTCGTGACTCTGAAAAACTCTCAGAAATACAGAACAACTCTGGCCCAGATAAATGTGCTTTCTTTATTTTCTTTTTTTATTCAAGAGTGGAAATGGGCCTACAGTCCTACATAAACAGCACCCGCAGGTTCACTATCACTGATAGACAGATCATGCGTAGAAAAGTGTAACAGTATAACAATATTTATATTTTGGATTTTTTCTTCTCGTCCTTGGCATGCGTGATTATGTGACGTAGAATGCCTGAGCCCGTGCGCTGCACCTGGACACTGAGCAGGCTCTGGGAGGATTCCTTCAGCTTGGACGAATTCGTCTTTGAATCCTTGACAATTGATTCTATAGCGAACAACGCATACACACGCACGCGCGCACACACAGACACACGTTATATACATCACAGTGTATTGTTACATTGCAATTACAAAGTAAGTATGTACAATTTTACAAATACTTGGCAATGTAATCTATCAACATTTTTAGCACATTTAAAATTAAGCAAATGAACCAGACTCACCAGGGAGAGGGGCTCTAATCTGTCTAAAACCACTTACTGTCAGTGATAAGCGAGTGCATAGCGGTGATCTGCTCCCGGGGCCAGGGTAACTGTCGCCTCCCAAGTCCGTGGGTCCTGGACAGGATGCAGTCCACGTAGGTGTCCCAGAAGACCTGGGCAAGGTCCCAGAACAACGCCGAGTGTTTCCTGTTGTCCGACGCCTTGAGGAACACCATGAGGTTCCAGAAGGCTGGCACCGTGTCAGCGATCCTGGGCGAGCGCATCTCCAACAGGCGGCCCGAGGAGGACTCCCAGCACTGCGGGTCTGCCTGGTTCAGAGTCAGGGGGTCCACCTGGCCCGGCCTCTGGCCCTGGAGAGGAACTACACACATCCAGCCCACAAGCAACAGCTTTCCGAGGAGAAAGATGAGGGTGGTGTACATCTGCGTTTGAAAGAATGACACGTTTTAAGTCATTCACACTGATTGACCTTTACATTCAGAATAGAATTTGGCACCAATCAATTAGCATGATATACTGTATATTTCATACATACAACACCTGTTATAGGCTGATTAAAATAGGTGAACTTCATCACCCTCATGAATGTTATTAATCGAATATTGAATATCATAGGAAACAGTGTAAGTTTTCTGTTAGATATCATCTGGATATTTCTATATAAGATTTTACATGATCTAAATTCGAGATCACTTTATTTGACATGTTAACAACAAATATAACATGTATATTCTGAAATGATCCACAACACTAAACATCCATAGGGTGTAAATATCCTGAGAATAAATTGATGCACAAAATCTGAACTAAAGAAAAAACGATGTTCTTTCACGTTAGTATAGGCTTCAGTTAACGATTCAAAGCTCCAACAATTACAAAAGTGGCGCTTACCTTGAGAAGAGTGGTGTAGTTTGTGTGGTAGCTGATAACTACAGCATCTGTTTGCTGTTTGAACGACGTCAGTGTCTTTCCATTAACTGTGCCAGGCAGGCAGACAATGGGAGTATTTAAGCAATCCATGATAGACTGATGGAAGTCTGTCAGACACATACTTAAGCATGTTGTACAAGGTACTTTTAACATACATACTAGACTATATATTTACTTTGATGGAAATATGATGAATAAACTACAATGATGTGTACGGGCCTGAGTGGGGCTATCTGCTTTCCCAAATCAAAAATAGAACTTGGACCCACAGGTTACTCGACGAAGCAACAAAAAAAGTAATTTACCGATAAGACAAGACTTTTGTTTAAGTTCCTTGTCGACCAATTTTGTGTAAAATAGTTGGTAACACTTGAAGAAGCTTCTAGAATAAAATGCTTAAAGTTCAGAACTCTCAGAAAACAAATAACAGCTTAGGGGGTATTACCATGTTTTTTCAGTATACATAGTGTTTAAGTAAACGAACGGGTTTGATTTACCCCACCAAAAATCATATATTCAATAAAACGTCTTTCAGTAATCGTTTTCCTGTACACCTGTTGGGGGCCTCGTTACGCAAACTTGATTGGCGCGTATTTGCAGGCCTGACGAAACGTTTCCACGGCTGCCAGGACAAGTCATTGGGACACAGCAGGAGACGGACAGTTTGTATGGCTACCTCAGAAATCCCAAAAAACGGATTAAAAGCACAGTAGACGCACCGTAAATACAGTGGTGTGTCGATGACTGTTGTATCTCTTAATGCTTTTAGTGAAATGCCACACGCAGGACTGATTACAGGCGTAGAGAAAGGCCACTGCTAAGTGTCGAGTTGGTTTGTCACTTTGGCCGTTCGATGACGCATTGATGTGTGTTTATTAAGGAACTCTATCCTGTGTGGATCATTAACCGTCTCATTCATTCAAAGAACGCAATTTCCTCTGTAAAATGTGTGACGTTGAAGTTCAGAGTTTAATGTTAAAGTACTTACAGCAAAAAGTTACGAGACAAAAGAATTTCAGCAAAAGAAAGGCTGTGCTTTCCTTATAGTGTTAATTCATGTTGCGTATAGACCGGTAAAAATACAGGCCATATAACCATGGGAATTTCTCAGCAAACATTCCTGCACAATCTGCCACGGCAACCTCACACACTCGAACCGCACACCATCCATTTGTGAAGTGAATTATGAGGAGCTTGGCAAACCACTCATGCACTTATAGGAAAGACAGAAGGCCTTAGATAAAATACTTTTGTAGTTTATTCATCGGTCCAACTGTACATGATGCAGTGCTGAGAGGGACACAAGATGATGACTAACATGGAGGTTTACACGATGCCAGTGCTGAGGCAGCACCTGGTACACACCAACTTTCATCAGCTGGTCTGGAAAAAAAAGTCCTGTGATAGGATTCCTCGTAGGCCTTGACACACGGGTCTGATTAGAAACATCCGGTTAGACTGGTTGAAAAACACACGAAAAAAAATCTTTTTTTTTATCGTTCACCGATTCCACAAATGTAAAAGGATGCTGTTACGCTTTTCATTTGTAAATATTAATTAAATTCAGCATTATCTTCTTATTTTCAGTGCTTTGAAGCAAAATGTGATGAGGTGGGAGTGGCCAAATACAAAAAGTTGGCTGATTGGCAGAGGTTGTGTATTTCCATGTTTATATCGATATCATTATTACATGTATTAACCCATACGTTTGTGCGATATCTTTCTTTGCATAGTAAATGAAAGTTAAATGTTTTGTTTGTTGACATGCACCTATCTTTTGTAGCATATTTTTCTTACAGATTTTTGGGTTGTCCCGTATAGAATTATAAGCCCACTATTAGTGAATGCATGCAGCGTATCAGTACAGCTGAACTTGATTCCTAGAATGAGTTCATGAAAGCCACAAGGCCAAGCCAGTATAGTGGGTGTCGATGAGGGGTGTTAGAGAGTCCTGGTTGGACAGACTGTCCCAGCCACAAGGGGGCAGAGGCACCGCTGGGTGCAGACAGAGGGGAAAGTGCTCTGTGTGCAGCAACATCCATATGTTCACGTGATTGGTTCTTTGGCTTTTGATTCACTATGGGAGGGAGGGGCAAAGGGGACCACATGACTTTCATCCGTACATCGTAGCAGGTGTCTGTATCGTCGTAGCGACTGGCCCGTGACTGGGCTGCAACGACCTTCAGAAATGAACCCCCTGACCCCCTGATCCGAACCCCTTGCTCTGTTTCTTGAATCTGACCTTTGACCTCTACGCCGGGTGAATATAGCATGTGTAGCATGTGGTTACTTTGCGCAACACCTAATAGGCAGAATATAATATTGTCATGTCATCCATAGCATTTTGGCCAAAATCATAGAGTTGCGTTGATTTCCATTAACATTGCCAAAAAACACTCGCTATACAACATGCTTAAAGATAAAAGAAAGAAAAAAAAAGTTTGTGTCTGTGTGTAAAATGATATGTTAGAATTCTGAACCTGAACTCGGTGTCCACTTGTATGTACAGTCTTGCCCTGTGTATCCAGTGTCCACTCACTGTGGTCTGCACCGCCCATTCAGGGCCCAGCATGCAGTCACCCCCACTCTCCAGGTCCCCTCAGGGGAGGTGACCCCTGGAGATGACCCCTGGAGATGACCCCTGGAGGTGACCCCTGGAGATGACCCCTGGAGATGACCCCTGGAGGAGGGGCTGTTCAAGGTCACCACAGGACGCTAACGAGGCTAATCTCCTCCTCTGGATGAGTGAGTGTTTGCGTAAGTTTTTTTGTTGTTGTTGTTGTGTGTTTTTTTTCTTTTTTATTCTTTGTTGCTGTGTAATCATAGCTTTCGTAGCCATGCAGAGACCTGCTGCGAGGGCATTTCATGCCAGGGCCAAAGTAGCACTGTGCAGGTGATCATGCCAGGTGAGAGAGTGACGTGGGATCCGCCTGAACGCCTGTGCCCTGCCAGTACGGAGGGAGAAGGAGCTCCTTCACCCTACGGATCAGGGTGGAGTCAATAGGTGGGGTGGGTGAGGATGGGGGGGGGGGGGGCGAGGGTAGTGAAGGGGGGGGGGGTCAAAGAGGCTGCAGTTCTACGATGGAAATTGTTAAATTGTCCACTATGTTTTTTTTCTTCAAGTAATCTAATGCCAAAGGTCAGCAGTAGTAAGTACAGTCCAGCTATCAAGTGGCCAACTAAGAAAGCGCTGGAAGATGTCCATGGTGCACGCCACCTCTCCTTCCCCGTTAGATGGCGCTGGCGTTAGGGTCGTACCGGCGCTTCTTCACATTTCTTGGCGTTTCGGAGGGCGGGGGGGGGAGGGAGGGAGAGACAAGACAAGAGTCAGGTTCTGATACGTGGATGTGGACAGGACAATCACACCGCACGCTGGAATAGCAGCTCCACTCTTCTCTCTGGGCGAGGTTCACGGTGGGGCGGACGACTCACTGTGAACCCGGCCCACAGCCGCCCACAGCCCCTTCCAGTCAACGAGGCCACATTGGGGGATGTGTAGCTGCTATGAAACGCTGAGCGTTTGTTTGTTTGTCGCTTGCGTTTACATTACGCGGCATGGCTGTGAGAAGAAGTAGTGCTAGACCATGTGACAGTTCAGACACGAGGGACAAGGAGATGCCACATGTTTCAGTACCATCTCTGACAGGAAAACATGAAATTCACTCAAAACATTACCATCCAGGAAAAAGGAACAAAAATCAACTCTATAAAGGGGGGGAAAGAGAAGACAACCACAACATCTACCACAACGACAACAGCATCAACACGGACGACGAAAACACGACAGCAGGAGTTTGGCATAACCTCCCCGTACTGTGGCTTATTGTGAGGGCTTCTAGCGCTCTGTCATGCATCTGTTCCAATAGTAGGCCAGTCGAGGTGGCACTATCGCTGGGCGTGGGTCATGCAGTGCAATGCGTCGTGTCTGTACCAGGTCGGTGAAGCAGGCAGCAAATGGCAGCTGGTGTAGGGCGTTTCCGGGCGAGTCCTGCTCTGCTCTAGGGGCGGAGCCCGGTCGTCCAGGTGGGTGTGGCCAGCCATGGCACAAAGGCTGCGGCCCAACAATACTGGCCTTGGCTTCTCCCTCACCTCTCCTCTTATACTCTCACCCTCGAATATTACCGGATTGAGGAAAAAGATCATGGTAGCGATAAGAGTACGGTAACCAGGAGAAGGTCTTCCTGGGTTGGGCTCAGCCTTTGTGCAATGAACTGACCTCCTCCAAGTCAACCGTGTCGACATGCAGAAATCATTTCGTTGTTTTGTTCTGGGTGTGAAAAACATGATGCTTTGCTAACTGGCATGCTTTGGTAGCTGTCGAGTTCAACTTTGGACTTGTTTTGTCCCTTTTGTAGAGTGAAGTTGATTAACACCCCTGTGACTTAAGACAGCAGGCTTATCTGTGAGTGATGAATCTCAAAATACAATCATTCTTGTTATATAGCTAAGCATACTGCCTATGGATATCAGGGGGGGGGGGGGGGAGGACCTATTCCAGTAAAAAAAACTCTATAAAGTTTTCGAACATTTATTCTGTTAATCACTCAGCAGGATATTTCAGTAAAAGGCAACATTGTCTGTCTGTCATCTGACCCCTGACCTCTGTCTTTCTAAGTGCCTGTGTTGAACATGCACGTCAAGCTTGGAGCTGTGCTCGTCCAATCGTTTTGAGGTTCTGCCACAGATGCACAGATGGGACCTCCAGGAAGGACGAGTATTGCCCCTCCTCTCCTCTCCCTCCCTCCACCCCTCTCCTCCCCTCCTCTCCTCCCCCTCCACCCCTCCCCTCCACCCCCTCTATCCCCCCACCCACCACGGCCACATCCTCCCTGTATTCAACACTCCCTCCAGCCTACACATTATCCCCCCCCCCATCCCCCCTCCCCCCAAAAAAGAAAACGTAATCAACTTGAAAAAATAACCCCCCCCCCCCCCCCCCCCCCCCCCCCCCCCCCCCCCCCCCCCCCCCCAAAAAAAAAAAACTCTCAGGAGCGCATGCCGGATGAACTCGTCGCCGTGAGCTACCGTTGCATGTCGGGCGCGTGCATGCCGCGACTGGGCCGTGTGACACGCGTCTGACCAGGCGTCTCATGCTGGGGCGAGACCCCCACCCCCCCCCCTCGCTCTGCTTTCTGCGGCAGGACCTCAAACCCCCCGGTGTCTAGAAGCAGCAGGGATGCTGGTCACGGCAGGAGAGGCATGCGCTGTGTTGCTTACTTAAATCCCCATCCAGTCCCCCCCCAACACTATGGCAGCCACTAGGATGGCTCCGGCGATGGAGCCTATTATTAGATTGGTGGCGCTAGGACCTGCGAAGGGTTATGGAGGGGGGGGGGGGGGGGGGGAAGACATGAGTGGCTAACCTGCTTTACGTTCGCTACACATGGATGAGCTCACACAGAAAGAACAAGGACACAGGAGAAGACTGGTTTAAACTGGCTCGGTCGTGTTTTGGAAGAGAGGGCGGCGTGTGGTGGATGCGGACGCTCGGAAGGGGATGCGTCTGTGTGGGAGGAAGGTGGAGCGTGAGGTCTGTGTGTGGAGGAGAGGGGCTCTCCGAGAGCGACAGAGATACTGTCTCCCCGACGTGGGAAGGAGCTACGTGTTTGTGGAGGTAGCCCCCGGGAAAAACATGCTGGTTGGAACGTAACATGGACTCACTCTCAGGAGTTCACCCGACCTTGAACTCTTTAATCTGTCATCCTAATGACATGAAGGCAGGGGCTGACTAGGGATGAGTATGCACTAGGATATGAACAGTAGAAAGGTGACAACACAGCACTCTTTGCGAGTCCCAGTAA
>NC_061082.1:18254165-18263845 GCF_021917145.1 Hypomesus transpacificus | reverse complement strand
ACAGTATAGTTATTATTACGTGATATGCACTAGCACATGAAAATAATAATATTCACAATCAGTACTACAATTATTCTAACTGTCTTTACGTTTGCTTTGGGCTGTGTGTGTTCCCAAACTAACAGGATGGATTTTTCCTTTCTTACAGCATAGTCATGAAGATTTCCTGCATGTGAATGACTAATATTAACAATCAATTACTACGATGTTTATGCAAGGAAATCTTCTTCAATTGTCTGCATGGTTGCTGTGGAATGTGAGTGTTCGCAAATCCTACAGGCTTCAGACTGCCACAGAGCCTCCAGGGTCTCCCAGCCCCTGGTTGTTGATCCATCTGCCAGAGGGGCATTCCTGCGCGCCGTCGCCCCACCGTGGCCACCCCTGTGTGGGCCGGACCCTCCGGACCCCTCCCAGAGCCTCAGCAGGGAGGATGTTGTCTTTTCACGCCCGTGTCAGGGTTGAACGTCGTCGGGGGAGGGGGTGGTGGTGGGAGGGGTTGGGGGGGGGCACTACAGCTGTTCCCCTGTCCCAATGTCACCTGCCCCCACCACCGCCCTCCCAACCTGCACAGTCATGTGCACCCCCACCCCCCCCCCCCGATCCCTCATCCTCCAACCCCCAACCATAGCGCCTCTTACAAAGACAAAAGGCACTCACTATAACCTAATGTCACCCCCTCCACACACACACACACACACACTGTGGGAGGGGTGTCACACACACACACACACACAGTTGCCCCAGGATCTCTCTACCATGCGCCAGCCTCCCCCGGCCTCCCCCAGCCTCTTCATTTACATTTTTACATTCAGTCATTTAGCAGACCCGCTTATCCAGAGCGACTTGCAGTAAGTACAGGGACATTCCCCCCGAGGCAAGTAGGGTGAAGTGCCTTGCCCAAGGACACGATGTCATTTCACTGCAGTGATAGACTACTACTGTCTAGTTTTAGTGGAGTTTACTGTGGAGTTGTTAGGCACGACGCGAAGCGTCGTGTTCCTGTTCTAAAATCAGCGTAAACCACAGACTCGCGGGGCTTATTGCCTTTCTAAAACTGTTACTACAAATATTTGATATGGTTTCATCAATAAAAACAATTAGAAACAAAATTCTTCCGTCATTCTTCCGCTACTACAAAGTGTAGTTCCTACATAAATCGTTGCCACGCAACAGCCAGATGGACATCTTTGCCGTCTTTTTCAATTTGAAATATTCGATGCGCAGTCATATGGAATGTTAAAGAATGTTATGAGGACAAGCTGTGAGGTTATGCTGGATTTTACAAAGGTATGGAATGCGATATAGCCAATCACAATCAAGGATGGGAACAACCAGTTTTAGAATTTTAATTATACTACGAATCCAGAGTCAAAATTTGGGCTCGTCCGGGATTTGAACCCGGGACCTCTCGCACCCTAAGCGAGAATCATACCCCTAGACCAACGAGCCGCACATTCGTGGCACTGGAAGAAGAGAGTCCTGGAGAGCAAGGGGCCCCTTGCAGGCTACACACTGGGGAACACGAGCTGTCTTCCTGAAGGCAGACAGACAGTTCTCTGGACCTGTTAGTCATAAGTCTTCCTGTCTGTGAGGAACGCATTCCCCTCCACTACCGCCTCACTCACACCGACAACTCACGAGTGACTGACATGTCTGGGTGCGTTTTCAGCTTGAGTCATTTTATGACACCCCAGTCAGCTGACAGGGGAGACCTCTGAACGCCTCCCGATTGGCCGCCCCGGCTCGTCACGTGACAGCTCCCCGACGCTGTCGAGCATGTCCGTCGCCTCAGCGCTCGCTCGCGTCCGGAGCGCTGATCTTATCTTGTGTCAGAGAGGAGTCGCTGGCATGTGCACGCTTGCGTAAGAGCAGAGCTCCGCCCACACCACCCGACCGCAGGTCTATGGGCCGTTTCATCGGATGGCCTTTGAAACGCCCACTTGTTTACTGTTGACTGCGTCACACTCGTAAGGGAGCCAGTGGGATTTAGTATGTGGCTAATTACCGGGCGGAGGATTTGGGATTCAACCAACCAAACCACAGATTTCAACAACACAACAGAAACTTGAAAGAGTTATGTACTGTACATTTAGACTGCAGTACATTCCGAATACTGTATATTTAGACTACGGTACATTCAGAATGCTGTACATTCAGGCTGTTTTATCTTCAGACTTCTGAACATTCAGACATCTTAACTCAGCAGGCCACAGCAGCGGCAGCTATGGATGTATCCTTGAGTTCCTGCTCATTCAGTAGCTTTCCATTAAGAAAACAACAACACTAACACCAGCCCAGCCAAGCCGAACCCAACCCACCCCAGCCCCAGCCCCAGCCCCAGCCCCAGCCCCAGCCCCAGCCCCAGCCCCAGCCCCAGCCCCAGCCCCAGCCCCAGCCAACCCCAACCCAACTCAACCCCAGCCCAGACCTAACCCCAACCCCAGCTCCAGCCCTGCTCCAGCCCAGTCTCAGCCCCAGCCGCACCCCAACCCCAGCCCCAGCTGCAGCCTCAGCCCCAGCCTCAGCTCCAGCCTCAGCTCCAGGCTCAGCTCCAGCCCCAGCCCCAGCCTGGGACGTCTCTCTCTGCAGCCCTGACAGACAGCAGGCTGGCTGGGACATCAAAGAGTCCTCCCTGCATTGTAGCTCGGCCCTCCTCCTCCTTCAGGACTGTCAACGCAGACACAAGAAGACTTACAGGGACCCGTGGATCCTTCCGGTGCCTGTCGTTTAGTTCTGCTGTTTACAGTTTTAACTGTAGCGTACAGCTTTCACGGGCCACAATGTATCTAGACCACTCCCTGTGGTTTTGAGTTTGAAAAAGAAATCGCACCAATCTAAGTCACTATTGATGCCTTGATGGTGGATTGTACGTCCTTGGTTTGGACTCTGGGGGGGGGGGGGGGGGGGGGGGGGGTGGAGGAGATGGTGTCCTCTGCTACGTCAACATGGGGCTCGTTAATGAGAATTGATATACGGAGACAGAGGTCTGTCGTAGCTGCCATCATGATTCATCATGCCGGCTCCTCTCTCCCCCCCCCCGCTCCCTCTCTCCCCCCCCCCGCTCCCTCCCTCTCTCTCTCTCTCTCTCTCTCTCTCTCTCTCTCTCTCTCTCTCTTCTCTCTCTCTCTCTCTCTCTCTCTCTCTCTCTCTCTCTCTCTCTCTCTCTCTCTCTCTCTCTCTCTCTCTCTCATAACCAGACCTCCCTCGCTTCCTCCTCTCTCCACCTTCGCATTCATTCTGGACTTGTTATTGAGTTTCATTTGGCATCATCACTAAATCTCCTTTCAATTCAGAAGAAGCGAGGCTTCTTCTTGTTTGGACGGCACGCGCTCACAGCACGACTCGAAAACGGACGCGTCACCGCGCGGCGCACCGGAGAACAGCTGTGAGCGTGCGTGTAGACACTGTGACTCAGCACAGTGAGCAACGATGACCCCCCTGCCAGCGTCTCTCCTCTGCGTCAGCCGCAGCCAGGTTTCTGAGAGGGCAGGGGTGGTGGCTAGTCTGGCCCAGACTGGTTCCACACAGCCTGGGTGCCCAGACCAGAGCAGGCCGAGGTAGACCAGGGTAGACCATGACGGAGGGGGAACTGCGGTCAGAGCTGGACTGAAGGTTACATAACTGAGCTATAACTTGATGCAATCACTGGGCCTTCCCAGTGGGAGCTGGGGAAAACAAGGGTGGGTGTTGCCTGGAATGGAACAAAAACGCACAGCCCCTCCCTCTATCTAGCCTTCCCTCCCTCCCTCTCTCTGAACACTTTGATGTTGGGGGGGGGTGTGGGGCACCAGTGTGCTAGGTGACAGTGTTCACTCCCGCTGGAGTGATGGTGGTCTACACCCTCTGCTAACATCCCAGCAGAATGAACACACGCCGACAAGAGATTCAGCTCACGCTGTACAGCTGTGCTGGGAAGCCAAACATGCCGCCCATCCCCAGCTCGCCCATTCCCTCTGTTCTCTCTCTTTCTCTCTCTCCCACTCCCTCTCCTTCTCTCTCTCCCTCCCTCTCCCTCCCTCCCCCTCCCCCTCTACAGGGTTTCTTCACAGAAAACATGACACCACTCTATTGGGTGGATGCTGCTGTACTGCGCGTCGTCAAGAGTCTAACAGCTGTATGTCCAGGGGTCCAGGAGTGTCCCTGGTGTGTGTGGGCGAGTGGGTCCCCTGGCTCCACCCTGCTGCGGCCAGGGGCCATGCCAGGCTCCATGCCAGGGTTAGGGCCTGGGTCCTGGGGGCTGGAGACAGGAGTCTGCTGTACCAGCTTAGCGGGTCAGGGGGCCACGGAAAACCTCTCAGTGCTGTCAGACAGCCTGGAGGGCCGGACCAATTCCTGGACATCCAAGACGCCACAGGGTAGGAAACTATCGCTAGCGGGGGGATAACAATGGGGAAGCAGGCACGCGGCTCAGCTGTGCTAAGGGCCAGTGGGCTAAAGAGATGGTGGTGGTGGTGGGGGGGGGGGGGGGCAGAGAACAACACATTGTTCTCATGTGGATGTTCTCGTTCTGGTCGACGCCCAGCTTGCGTGTGAGACGGTCGACCGGGCTGACAGTCGGGGTGGGAGAGGCAGTCTGCACAGGCCCACAGCAAGAGGAGAAGTTGTCCCTCTACGAGCTGAAGAGCTTCATGTTTATCACGGTTAGAAACCAGGGCTGACTGGACAGAGAGGAGAGGCAGGGAGCCAAAAAGGGGCCAATGAAATTTCCTATCAAACACACCACTAACAAATACAGTCAAATACATCCAAATCAAGTAGAGGCATGTAGTGAAATAGTGTGCCGTGTAACAGGAAGTATATACTTGAAGTGTAAATACACCCTCTTGAATCACGATCAAATAGATCTTCAGTAAGGACTAGGCCAGGAGCCTGTGCAGCCACATTTGGTGAGGTAATCACACACACACACACACACACACACACACACACGCACACAGAGTGAACAAAGTAACACCAAGACTAGGCCCTGATGCAACACAGGCGAGGTTTGGTATTGCTAAGAATACACACCCTCACACATGGAACCAATGGGCAGATCCTAACTGAATCATTAGGCATGACTTTAGCTCTGACCACACTGCTGGACTATGTTAGGAGAAGCCCTCCCTAAAAAAAAACACCATTCGATAAAGCACCTTTTATCTCGGACCAACTTGACGTCATCCTTCGCGCTCTCTTTCCTTCTCTTTGAAAGCAACAACATTCCATGGATAAGACCGGCAGCTTGCAGATTTGCCTGCTTGTTGCAGAATAGCTAAAGATCGAACCGAGGATGAAACCGATGATATGCATATAACAAATGATCTGCATGTAATCAGCATGTAATAGAATGCTATAAGCATGGGGCGAGTATGTAACCTGACTCGCCTGATGGTTCGTTACATATATCCATCTGGGAAGTCGTCCATGGAAAGAGGGCAGGCACTTTCAAAAAATACTTGGCAGGTGATTGGATGAACCCTCTGTCCATCACTGTCTATCAAGGGCTAGCTTCAACCACGCCCTTCCTCACAGGACGCTGTTTGGTCCTAACCACTGTGGTTTGGGCACAAATAAATAACTTGGAGCTTGGCAAGATGGGTTCTGGACTGATCGTGTTGTCAGCTGTCTCGCAGGTGGAGCGCTTGGCTGCAGATCCAGACGGCGCACGTCTGAAGTTTGAAACCCCCCAGGTACATCGCGTTGGACTCAAGGGTCTGCTCAACGAACACATTGTTACGTGCAGATCCGTACAGAGGCTCTACTGTAACCACCCATCCACTCCCCCCATTCCCCCCCCGTGAGGACCGTGAGACGACCGGCAGAGAGAGGAAGGAAAAGGGTGCGTTGGTGTAATCTGGTGTAATCAGAGTAAGCAAAATAACAGAGCAGTTAAACTCCCCTAACAAACAGCCCCCCACCCACCCCCAACGACCGCACAGACCTGTCTCCCACTGCCAAACCTATGTGTGTGTGTGTGTGTGTTGCTGCGGCCCACCCAAATGAACCATTTCAACTTCCCACACATGGAGAGATTATGAGTCATATTCATGGCTATCAGGAATCACATTCCCCAAAGATCGTAATCTTTCCCATATTTAGGTTCAGGGGCTCACACCAGATCAGATGACGACGAGGTGGAAAAATAACAGTCAGCAAAGCCTCGAGCCGGACCAATCTCCTTTAACACCCGTTACCCGTCACGGTCACCTGAACGGGGTGCAGCCTGCATGCTGTTCCAGAACAGATCTTCTCTCCAGTCCTATCTGCTACAAGGAGGGGCAGTGTTGGAGTTCACCTGCTCACGTATTGATTACTGCCACCAGCCAAGCGCTGAGAGGGAATTAAATCTGTCAAGTCTGTTGATCGAAGCATCTCTGAATCGTGATAGGCCAGACCGCCCTTGACCTACTTCCACACACACACACGCGTGCGCGCACACACACACCCAAGCCCCTCACCCCACACCACCACACACCAGACTGTCAGTCTGCTCACATCACTGCGAACCAGATGCCTGTCAAAGCCAGCTGCAGACATTTGGCATCCCAAACGCACACGCACACACACACACACAGGCAGTTTATGCACACAGACACACAGACACACACCAAGAACAAGACAAGCTGGTACGGAGCAGGAAGAGTTCTGCCAGCGTAGCAGTCTAGCGCCGAAGAGAAACTAGTGATCTGTGCCAGACACAGACCGCCCCCCCCCTGCCCCCCCCCCCCTCCTGCCCCCACCCCACGGGGAGCTTAACTCTTCCCAGCACATGGCTGCATGGTGGGGGAGGAGAGAGCTCGTCCACCCCAGCTTTCACTTCCCCATGTCCTCCACGGATACGGCGCCACCCCCCCCCCCCCCCGAAGCTTATGCAGCTCAACTCATCCTCCTGGGTGAGGATGCCGTCTACTACGGCTGTTGGCGTCCCAGTGAAAGGAGGGATAAGTGCACCATTAAAACTCAATCTGGAAACGCACGGGGCATATTAAGCACAAGTGATTCCCCCCCACCCCCCCTCATACCTCGCGACTCGTGGTAAACCAGGTTCTATGCTGTCTACGGATTCTGAATCGGGGTTCGAAGCGCAGCCTGTTCTTGTTCACGTGGTTTTGGCTGTTTCGAGGACGTTTCCTTCCTCGCTCCCAGGTTGGAGGGCTCTAGTTCAGACGAGTGCCGTCTCGCTCGCCGCTGACAGGCAAAAGGCATCAGGCAGCAGCCGTCAACGTATCCCTACTGTAGTACAGCGTGGCTTACAGTGAAGATCTACCCACGACACCCCTGCCACACTGTAAACAACATGACAAGAATACCCCTCACACACACACACACACACTTACGCCTCCCCCCCCACACACACACACATACCACACACACCTTTAGTATAGACGGCAGTGGCCACCACCTGGACTCTCTCCTGCTGTGTGCCGGCTCTTGCTCCGAGTCGCCCGCCGGCTCGGCCTCGCTCTTGCAGACGTAGCTACAGTTCCTCTCCAGCACCGTGCGGAGCCCGTCCAACACCACCACGCTGGTGCTGCACCCCATCACATCACACCACGACCACACCGGCATCGGTCAGGACACAGCCGTCACCCGCCTGTCCTCATCCAGCCCCCATGGTCCAATCCTGAATCCCTGAGACCCACTTCCACCCCAGGACCGGGAGGCCAGGGACGGTGGCTGTGGCTGGGCTGAGGTGGAAGGGAGAGGAGCCTTGGGATGGGGGGGGGCCAAGCGGCCAGGGATCCAGCCGGATTAGAGGCTGAGGGAGTAAGCCACAACAGAGTAGTCCCGTCTTGTGGTAGCAGGAGTGCTTCTGTCAGCAGGCGAGCGAAAGATAGAGCTGGAGGGAGGGATGGGGGGGAGGGATGAGGGATGCTGCGGTTTCAGCCAATGCTGAGCCTCGACACAATAGCGGCTTGTATCTGCTGATGCTGTCTCTCTCTCTCTCTCCCACGTTCTCTCTCTCTCTACCACTCTCCCACTTTCTCTCTCTCCCACTTTCTGCCTCTGTCTCTTTCCATCCCTCTCCCTTTAACCATCCCTCTCTTTCCCCTTAACCCTGCCTCTCTCCTCTGAACATCAATATTCTCCTTCCCCAGTGCATTGCCACCAAACACACGAATGAAAAGGACTTTTATCTTTTATCCTTCGCTCCGGAAGATATATTTAGAAATCCTGGAAGCCGACACTCTGGGTTGCCACACCCAGACGACGCAGTCAATAGTAGAGCATGAAGCATGCGTGTGTCAGGGAGGGTAGTGGAGAAGGTCAGGGTGGAGGAGTGAACGGGCGGGGCTGTGTTGCTTTCAGTCTGTCCTCCGGAGGAGAGCTCCAGTCAGGCAAACAGCAGTATGGCTCGATGCTTATTTAGTTCAGGTGACAATCCAGCAGCAAGGCTAAGGACTTGTGCTTTTAGATCAGACAAATGAACACACATAACCTGAATAACGTCCAATGAGCTCATTAATAATGCAACTGTGTTGCATTAGTGAATGTTACTGCTGAGGTCATGGAAATGGACATGTAGGAAGAACTGTTTGAAAATAGGTATTAAAAATGATTTCTTACGAAGAGTATAGCCAGTCTTCTACCATGATTTGTGATACGATATGTGATGTGACATATTTTAATCAGAGCGTGTCTGAGAGATAAATACAATGTAGGTCAAATGTTCTTGGGCTGAATACAAATCTGCATTGCATTAGGCCTTGACCATGTTAGGAATGCCTTCCTGGTGAAACCCTGAAATAGACCGGCCCAGTGTCCGGTGCCTTTGCTGGGGAGAAGAAAATATTTATTTACAAAACACAGAGGGGACATGGGAGGATTTAAACCTTTTATGTCCAGACATAAAGCAGGGTGTTTTTCTAAATAAAAGATTAGCCGCTGGCTAATCACCAGTCCCTCTCCAGACAGTTCTCCCTAAAGCACTATATCAGGCAGATAAGGGTGCTAGGTTATCCCAGGACTAGAACTAACCTGGATCCTGACATTAGTCAAGGACAATTAGACAAACATTAACATTAGACAAACATTAACATTAGACAAACATTACTAATCCCTAGCATACCAACTGTTTACTTCTCTAAAAGTGTGTCTACTTTGTAGTAGAAAAAGTGCGCCCTGGTAACACACACACCAATCCCATAGAAAATGCTAATGTTATGTGTTTTGACCCATATAGGTTTAATGTTATGGGGTCCTAACCCAAGGAGGGCATGTTATAGGGTCCTGACCCACGAAGGGTTAATGTTATAGGGTCCCAACCCAGGGAGGGTTAATGTTATAGGGTCCCAACCCAGGGAGGGTTAATGTTATAGGGTCCCAACCCAGGGAGGGTTAATGTTATAGGGTCCTGACTCACTGCAGGATTGGCTCTTCAAAAGCCACACACCGCAGCTAGCTAGTAGACTCCTACTGTACATGCCACAAACTGTCACACTGAGACGGCGTAGTGCGGACGTCAGCTACTAAGGCCTCCAGCTGCTACTCCAGGGACAGCACCCTGGGTGGGGGTGGGGGGGTCTCACATGCCCTGTTGGAACCTGTGGACTGTCTGGACGAAGCTATCAAGGAGTTCACCTAAGGGAAGGGTCAAGGGGTCAACCAGACTGGACGGCATTGGCACCCCCGAAGAGTCATACTGAAGAATATTACATTAAACGGGACACAAACACACACACATCACAGGCACAGAC